>NW_027258721.1:0-7500 GCF_045791955.1 Oncorhynchus clarkii lewisi | reverse complement strand
GCGGGCCATGCTGTCTAACTGCGATGCAGAGGCCAGCGTTGTCTCCCTGGCCGAGGAGATGGGCTTCCTGAAGAAGGTGTTTGTGGAGGAGCAGGCGGAGCTGCAGGCCCAGGTTGTGGCGGCTAACGTGTGTGTTGACATGGAGGTGAGCAGGCCAGACCTGTCTGCGGCACTCAAGGAGATCCGGGCGCAGTACGAGCGGCTGGCCAATAAGAACATGCAGGCGGCCGAGGACTGGTACCGGGGGAAGTTTGAGTCCGTGGCGGAGATGGCATCGAAGAACAACGAGGCGGTGCGCTCCATCCGGGAGGAGACCATGGAATACCGCCGGCTGCTCCAATCACGCTCCTCTGAGATCGAGGCCCTGCGGAACGTCATCGAGTCGCTGAACAAACAGCTGGAGGAGCTGGAAGAGCACCAGGGGGGAGAGGTCACGAAGTACCAGGTACAGAACCACTCAATCAATCAGAACCAGGGGGAGAGGTCACGAAGTACCAGGTACAGAACCACTCACTCATACCGAACCAGGGGGAAGAGGTCACGAAGTACCAGGTACAGAACCACTCAATCAATCAGAACCAGGGGGAAGAGGTATAAAACCAGGGGGGAGAGGTATAGAACCAGGGGGGAGCGGTATAGAACCAGGGGGAGAGGTATAGAACCAGGGGGGAGAGGTATAGAACCAGGGGGGAGAGGTATAGAACCAGGGGGGAGAGGTATATATAGCACCGGGCGGAAGAGGTATAGCACCAGGGGGGAGAGGTATAGCATCAGGGGGGAGAGGTACATGGTCTGAGAGGGAGATACGGTACACAGTGACAAAGGTATAGATGTCATAATGTGACCATTTCAAACTGGGGTAAGAACATAGCCAAAAACTCTTGTAGATATAGATGTGATCATGTGAAAGAGCAGTAGCAGGCTGCTAGCAGCACACGGGGTAGCTTACTCTGATGCTGCTGTGACTCTGATTTGGTCCCGACTCTATATGGAGAGTGTTTCACTGCACCAGCTTTCCCCAACCCCCTTCTCTCCTCTCCTACCCCCACCTCTCCTCTCCGACCCCCACCTCTCCTCTCCAATCCCCACCTCTCCTCTCCTACCTCCACCTCACCTCTCCAACCCCCACCTTTCCTCCCCAACCCCCACCTCACCCCACCTATACATTCCACTCCTCCCCACCTGTCCACTCCACTCCTCCCCACCTGCTCCTCTCTCTCCTCCCCTCCCCCACATCTCCTCCTCCCCCCACTTCTCCTCCTCCCCCGACCTATCCACTCCAATCCTCCCCACCTCCTCCCCATCTCCTCCTCTCTCTCCTCAGTAGTAATAGATCAGTCTGTGCAGGGAGTCGTCGTGGTCATTGTGTAGAGGTGATGGTCTCCCAGGTTTGTCAGTATTCATGGACACCTCCATAAGGAGACAAAATGACAGAGGAAGGTCATACCAAAGCTGTCATTCAGCTGAATATGTCCTTCCACTGTTTCTATATTTAGAATAATAAAGATCTGGTCTGAGACCTGGGCTGCATCTCAATACCACCAATTTCCCATATAGTGTACTACACAGGGCTCTGGTCCAGGGTAATGCATTACATAGGGAACAGTTAGGGTGTCATTTGGAACACAGGCCCTTGCTGTTTAATGGACCTGATTTTTGATATTGTGATATTGTTTCAGGTGAGGATAAATGGTCTGTTGTTTCAGGTGAGGATAAATGGTCTGTTGTTTCAGGTGAGGATAAATGGTCTGTTGTTTCAGGTGAGGTTAAATGGTCTGTTGTTTCAGGTGAGGATAAATGGTCTGTTGTTTCAGGTGAGGATAAATGGTCTGTTGTTTCAGGTGAGGATAAATGGTCTGTTTGTTTCAGGTGAGGATAAATGGTCTGTTGTTTCAGGTGAGGATAAATGGTCTGTTTGTTTCAGGATAAATGGTCTGTTGTTTCAGGTGAGAATAAATGGTCTGTTGTTTCAGGTGAGGATAAATGGTCTGTTTGTTTCAGGTGAGGATACATGGTCTGTTGTTTCAGGTGAGGATAAATGGTCTGTTTGTTTCAGGTGAGGATAAATGGTCTGTTGTTTCAGGTGAGGATAAATGGTCTGTTGTTTCAGGTGAGGATAAACGTTCTGGAGTGCGACATCAACGAGGCAAAGCAGGAGATGTCTCGGTACCTCAGAGAGTACCAGGACCTTCTCAATGTTAAAATGGCTCTGGACATTGAGATCGCGGCATACAGGTAACCTTAACCTTGGTCAGCCACTACCAGCCACTATCAGCCACTATCAGCCACTATCAGCCAGTATCAAAATACATCAAGGTTCATTTGTCATACGCACAGTATGCAGCAAGAAATACACAACACAACGAAATGCTTTACTTTCAAACATGTCAATCTGGATCTACAACAACTTGTGTTTGACACGGCCAACACATTGATACGACCAACACAATGATACGGCCAACACAATGATAAGACCAACACAATGATGTGACCAACACAATGATGTGACCAACACAATGATACTACCAACACATTGATACGACCAACACATTGATACGACCAACACATTGATACGACCAACACATTGATACGACCAACACATTGATACGACCAACACATTGATACGACCAACACGACGATACGGCCAACACATTGATGTGACCAACACATTGATACGACCAACACATTGATACGGCCAACACAATGATACGGCCAACACATTGATACGACCAACACATTGATACGGCCAACACATTGATACGGCCAACACAATGATACGGCCAACACATTGATACGACCAACACATTGATACGGCCAACACATTGATACGGACAACACATTGATACGACCAACACGACGATACGGCCAACACAATGATGTGACCAACACATTGATACGGCCAACACATTGATGTGACCAACACATTGATACGGCCAACACAATGATACGACCAACACATTGATACGGCCAACACATTGATACGACCAACACATTGATACGGACAACACATTGATACGACCAACACGACGATACGGCCAACACAATGATGTGACCAACACATTGATACGGCCAACACAATGATACGGCCAACACATTGATACGACCAACACATTGATACGACCAACACATTGATACGGCCAACACATTGATACGACCAACACATTGATACGGCCAACACATTGATACGACCAACCTATTGATACGACCAACACGACGATACGGCCAACACAATGATGTGACCAACACATTGATACGGCCAACACATTGATGTGACCAACACGTTGATACGGCCAACACAATGATACGACCAACACATTGATACGGCCAACACATTGATACGACCAACACATTGATACGGACAACACATTGATACGACCAACACGACGATACGGCCAACACAATGATGTGACCAACACATTGATACGGCTAACACATTGATACGACCAACACATTGATGCGGCCAACACATTGATACGGCCAACACAATGATACGACCAACACGACGATACGACCAACACATTGATACGACCAACACAATGATACGGCCAACACATTGATACGACCAACACATTGATACGACCAACACATTGATACCACCAACACAATGATACGACCAACACATTGATACGACCAACACATTGATACGACCAACACATTGATACGACCAACACATTGATGTGACCAACACATTGATACGACCAACACATTGATACGACCAACACATTGATACGACCAACACATTGATACGGCCAACACATTGATACGGCCAACACATTGATACGACCAACACATTGATACGACCAACACATTGATACGGCCAACACATTGATACGGCCAACACATTGATACGACCAACACATTGATACGGCCAACACATTGATACGACCAACACATTGATACGACCAACACATTGATGTGACCAACACATTGATACGACCAACACAATGATACGACCAACACATTGATACGACCAACACAATGATACGGCCAACACATTGATACGACCAACACATTGATACGACCAACACAATGATACGACCAACACATTGATACGGCCAACACAATGATACGACCAACACATTGATACCACCAACACAATGATACGGCCAACACATTGATACGACCAACACATTGATACGACCAACACATTGATACCACCAACACAATGATATGGCCAACACAATGATACGACCAACACATTGATACGGCCAACACATTGATACGACCAACACATTGATACGGCCAACACAATGATACGACCAACACATTGATACGGCCAACACATTGATACGACCAACACATTGATACGACCAACTCATTGATACGACCAACTCATTGATACGACCAACACATTGATACGACCAACTCATTGATACGGCCAACACATTGATACGACCAACACAATGATACGGCCAACACAATGATACGACCAACACATTGATATGACCAACACATTGATACGACCAACACATTGATACGACCAACACATTGATACGACCAACACATTGATACGACCAACACATTGATACGACCAACACATTGATACGACCAACACAATGATACGACCAACACATTGATATGACCAACACATTGATACGACCAACACAATGATACGGCCAACACAATGATGTGACCAACACATTGATACGACCAACACAATGATACGGCCAACACAATGATACGACCAACACATTGATATGACCAACACATTGATACGACCAACACATTGATACGACCAACACATTGATACGACCAACACATTGATACGACCAACACATTGATACGACCAACACATTGATACGACCAACACAATGATACGACCAACACAATGATACGGCCAACACAATGATACGACCAACACATTGATACGACCAACACAATGATACGACCAACACATTGATACGACCAACTCATTGATACGACCAACTCATTGATACGACCAACACATTGATACGACCAACTCATTGATACGACCAACACAATGATACGACCAACACATTGATACGACCAACCTATTGATACGACCAACACAATGATACGACCAACACAATGATACGACCAACACAATGATACGACCAACACAATGATGTGACCAACACATTGATACGACCAACACATTGATACGACCAACACATTGATACGACCAACACATTGATACGGCCAACACATTGATACGACCAACACATTGATGTGACCAACACATTGATACGGCCAACACAATGATACGACCAACACAATGATACGACCAACACAATGATACGACCAACACATTGATACGACCAACACATTGATACGACCAACACATTGATACGACCAACACGACGATACGACCAACACATTGATACGACCAACACATTGATACGACCAACACATTGATACGACCAACACAATGATACGACCAACACAATGATACGACCAACACGACGATACGACCAACACATTGATACGACCAACACATTGATACGACCAACACAATGATACGACCAACACAATGATGTGACCAACACATTGATACGACCAACACATTGCTACGGCCAACACATTGATACGACCAACACATTGATACGACCAACACAATGATGTGACCAACACATTGATACGACCAACACATTGATACGACCAACACATTGATACGACCAACACAATGATGTGACCAACACATTGATACGACCAACACATTGATACGACCAACACAATGATACGACCAACACAATGATACGACCAACACAATGATGTGACCAACACATTGATACGACCAACACAATGATACGGCCAACACAATGATACGACCAACACATTGATACGACCAACACAATGATACGACCAACACATTGATACGACCAACACATTGATACGACCAACACAATGATACGACCAACACAATGATACGACCAACACAATGATGTGACCAACACATTGATACGACCAACACAATGATACGGCCAACACAATGATACGACCAACACATTGATACGACCAACACATTGATACGACCAACACATTGATACGACCAACACATTGATACGACCAACACAATGATACGACCAACACAATGATGTGACCAACACATTGATACGACCAACACAATGATACGGCCAACACATTGATACGACCAACACATTGATACGACCAACACATTGATACGACCAACACATTGATACGACCAACACATTGATACGACCAACACAATGATACGACCAACACATTGATACGACCAACACATTGATACGACAAACACATTGATACGACCAACACATTGATACGACCAACACATTGATACGACCAACACATTGATACGACCAACACATTGATACGGCCAAGACAATGATACGGCCAACACATTGATACGACCAACACATTGATACGGCCAACACAATGATACGACCAACACATTGATACGACCAACACAATGATGTGACCAACACATTGATACGACCAACACAATGATGTGACCAACACATTGATACGGCCAACACATTGATACGGCCAACACAATGATACGGCCAACACATTGATATGGCCAACACATTGATACCACCAACACAATGATGTGACCAACACATTGATACGGCCAACACATTGATACGACCAACACATTGATACGACCAACACATTGATACGACCAACACATTGATACGACCAACACATTGATACGACCAACACAATGATGTGACCAACACATTGATACGACCAACACATTGATACGACCAACACATTGATACGACCAACACATTGATACGACCAACACATTGATACGACCAACACATTGATACGGCCAACACATTGATACCACCAACACATTGATACGACCAACTCATTGATACGACCAACACATTGATACGACCAACACATTGATACGACCAACACATTGATACGACCAACACATTGATACGACCAACACATTGATACGACCAACACATTGATACGACCAACACAATGATGTGACCAACACATTGATACGACCAACACATTGATACGACCAACACATTGATACGACCAACACATTGATACGACCAACACATTGATACGACCAACACATTGATACGACCAACACATTGATACGACCAACACAATGATACGACCAACACATTGATACGACCAACACATTGATACGACCAACACATTGATACGACCAACACATTGATACGACCAACACATTGATACGACCAACACATTGATACGACCAACACAATGATACGACCAACACATTGATACGACCAACACATTGATACGACCAACACATTGATACGGCCAACACATTGATACGACCAACACATTGATACGACCAACACATTGATACGACCAACACATTGATACGACCAACACATTGATACGACCAACACATTGATACGACCAACACATTGATACGACCAACACATTGATACGACCAACACATTGATACGACCAACACATTGATACGACCAACACATTGCCAACACATTGATACGACCAACACATTGATACGACCAACACATTGATACGACCAACACATTGATACGA
>NW_027258720.1:0-57810 GCF_045791955.1 Oncorhynchus clarkii lewisi | reverse complement strand
ATCAAGAATTGCACTTTTGATCTAAGAAATGCACCAAAGCGACTGAGAAAAACTGTAAACACTGGAGTGATAAATGTGCAGAAGATGAATGTGCAAGTAGAGATACTGGGGTGCAAAGGAGAAAAAATAAATATCAGTATGTGGATGAGGTAGTTGGATGGGCTATTTACAGATGGGCTATGTACAGGTGCAGTGATCTGTGAGTTGCACTGACAGCTGGTGCTTAAAGTTAGTGAGGGAGATATGAGTCTCCAGCTTCAGTGATATTTGCAATTCGTTCCAGTCATTGGCAGCAGAAAACTGGAAGGAAAGGTGGCCAAAGGAGGAGTTGACTTGGGGGTGACCAGTGAGGGGGTGACTAATGAGCTGAGATAAGATGGGGCTTTACCTAGCAGAGACTTACAGATGACCTGGAGCCAGTGGGATAGGCAACGAATATAAAGTGAGGGCCAGCCAACAAGAGCTGTGGTGGGTAGTATATGGGGCTTTGGTGACAAAACAGATGGCACTGTGATAGACTGCATCCAGTTTGCTGAGAAGAGTGTTGGAGGCTATTTTGTAAATGACATCGCTGAAGTCAAGAATCGTCAGGATAGTAGGTTTTACGAGGGTATGTTTGGCAGCATGAGTGAAGGATGCTTTGTTGCGAAATAGGACGCCGATTCTAGATTTAATTTTGGATTGGAGATGCTTAATGTGAGTCTGGAAGGAGAGTTTACAGTCTAACCAGACACCTAGGTATTTGTAGTTGTCCACATATTCTAAGAACCGTCCAGAGTAGTGATGCTGGACGGCGCTGGCAGGGGCCAGACTGCTTACTGAGTCTGTACCTAGTCAATGTTTTCCTCAGTCACAGTCGTCAGATAATCTGCCACCATGTACTATCTGTTTAGAACCAAATGGCATAGGTGATATATTTTTATTTTTGCTTTGTGATGATTTGGTTGGGCCAGATGTTCTGTGTGATGTGGGGTTGGTTTGGGTTAGTGAACTGAGCCTCAGAACCAGCTCGCTGAGGGACATTTCTCTTGTTTCATTTCTTGACATTGCAGAGCTGTGTGATGGAGTGTTCTCGGGTCACTTGTTTTTAGATGGTTGTAAAATGTAATGTGGTGGTTCTTTTTTCTGGTAATGGGTGCGTGTTGGTGGCAGGGAAGTCAGGCGCAGGAGAACGAACTTGGTATAAACGTAGTCGTTTAACAAAAATTAACAAAACTCCAAAAAACAAAATATATAAAATAATCAAAGTGGGTACAAAACCCGTCGCACACCAACACATAACTTGCACAAACATACAATCACCGACAAGGACATGTAATTGATGGGATTGGAACCAGGTGTGACGGAAGACAAAACCAATGGAAAATGGATCAGTGATGGCTAGAAGATCGGTGACGTCGACTGCCGAACATCGCTCGAACAAGGAGAGGGGCCGACTTCGGCGGAAGTTGTGACAATACCCCCCCCCTGAGCTGCGTGTCGACACCAACCTCAGGGACGACCCGGATAGAGATGGTGGAACTCTCGCAGCATAGAAGAATCCAACACGTCCTCCAGCATCTCTCCTCCAGACCATACCCCTCCCAGTCCACGAGGTACTGAAGGCCCCTCGCCCGACGTCTCGAATCGAGTATGGAACAAACAGAGTACGCCGGGGCCCCATCGATGTCCAGAGGGGGTGGAGGAACCTCCCACACCTCAGACACCTGGAGCAGGCCAGCCACCACCGGCCTGAGGAGAGACGCATGGAACGAGGGGTTAATGCGGTAATCGGGGGGAAGCTGTACCTATAACAAACCTTGTTCACTCTCCTCAGGACTTTAAATGGCCCCACAAACCGCGGACTAAGCCTCCGACAGGGCAGGCGGAGGGGCAGGTTTCGGGTCGAGAGCCAGACCCAGTCCCCTGGGGCGAACACCGGGGCCTCACTGTGGTGACGGTCTGCATCAACTTTCTGGCTTAGCAGGCGCGCTGAAGGTGGACATGGGCGGCGTCCCATGTCTCCTCTGCGCGCTGGAACCAGTCAACCACCTCAGGATCCTCGGTCTGACTGATGCCAAGGAGCCAGAACCAGCTGATACCCCAATACACACTGGAAGGGAGAGAGGTTAGTTGAGGAGTGGCGGAGCGAGTTCTGGGCCATCTCTGCCCAGTGCACGGATGCTGCCCACTCTCCCGGCCGGTCCTGGCAAATAAGACCTCAGAAACCTACCCACATCCTAACTCTCTCCACCTGCCCGTTACTCTCGGGGTGAAAACCTGAGGTAGGCTGACCGAGACCCCCAGACCTTCCATGAACGGCCTCCAGAACCTCGACGTGAACTGGGGACCCCGCTCAGACACTATATCCTCAGGCACCCCGTAGTGCCGGAAGACGTGAGTAAATAGGGCCTCCGCAGTCTTTAGGGCCGTAGGGAGACCGGGAAAGGGAGGAGACAACAGGAATTAGAAAAACTATCCACAACGACCAGGATCGTGGTGTTACCCTGTCCTGTGAAGGTGGAAGATCGGTTATGATATCCACCGACAGGTGCGACCACGGCCGTAGCTTACCACGGTTTGTAGCTTACCTCTGGGCAAGTGCCTAGGAGCCTTACACTGGGCGCACACAGAGCAGGAGGAAACATAAACCCTCACATCCTTAGCCAAAGTGGGCCACCAGTACTTCCCACTAAGACAGCGCACCGTCCGGCCGATCTCAGGATGACCAGAGGAGGGTGACGTGTGGGCCCAATATATCAGCCAGTCGCAGACAGGTGACGTGTGGGCCCAATATATCAGCCGGTCGCAGTACAGACACCCAGCTGGACACTGAGGGGGAGCGGGCTCTGCACGTGACGGCCGCACAATGTCTGCGTCCAGCTCCCACACTACCAGCGCCACCAAGCAAGAGGCGGGGAGTATGGGAGTGGGATCCATGGGCCGCTCCTCTGTCATACAGCCGGGACAATGCGTCTGCTTTAACGTTCTGGGAGCCTGGTCTGTAAGAAAGGGTAAACACAAAACGGGTGAAAAACATGGCCCACCTTGCCTGGCGAGGGTTTAGTCCAGATGTACTCCAGATTGCGGTGGTCAGTCCAGATGAGAAAAGGGTGTCTAGCCCCCTCAAGCCAATGTCTCCACGCCTTCAAAGCCTTGACGACAGCCAACAACTCCCGGTCCCCCACGTCATAGTTTCGCTCCGCGAAACTCCGCTCTTTCAAGAACAAGGCACAAGGGTGGAGCTTCGGTGACGTACCCGAGCGCTGTTAGAGCACAGCTCATATCCCAGCCTCGGACGTGTCCACCTCCACTATGAACGCCAAAGAGGGATCGGATGGGCCAGCACGGGAGCCGAGGTAAACAAAGCCCTCAAGTGGCTAAAAGCCCTGTCCTCCTCAGCTGTCCAGTGCAAGCGCACCAGCCCCCCTTCAGCAGTGAAGTAATGGGAGCCGCTACCTGACCAAAACCCCCGGATAAACCTCCGGTACTAATCAAATCAAATCAAAAATCAAATCAAAACCAATACTAGTTGGAAAACCCTAAGAATCGCTGCACCTCCTTTACCGTGGTAGGAGTCGGCCAATTACGCACGGTTGCAATGCGGTCACTCTCCATCTCCACCCCTGACTTGGAAATGTGATACCCTAGGAAGGAGACGGACTGTTGGAAGAATAGGCATTTCTCAGCCTTGACGTACAGGTTATGCTCCAACAGGTGACCAAGCACTCTGCATACCAGGGACAAATGCTCGGCTTGTGCAGCGGAGTATATCAAAATGTCATCAATATACACCACTACACCCTGCCCTGAAAATCTCGTCTACAAAAGCTTGGAAGACTGATGGCGCATTCATCAACTCGTACAGCATGACGAGGTACTCACAGTGCCCAGAGGTGGTACTGAAAGCCGTCTTCTATTCGTCTCCCTCTCGGATACGCACCAGGTAGTAAGCGCTCCTGAGATCTAGTTTGGTGAAGAAGCGCGCCCCGTGCATTGACTTTATTGCTGTGGCTATGAGCGGTAGTGGGTAACTATACCTCACCGTGATCTTATTTAGACCCCGGTAGTCAATACACGGACGCATACCTCCCTCCTTCTTCACAAAAAATAATCTTGAGGAGACGGGTGAAGTGGAGGAATGTACCCCTGACGCAGGGATTCGGAGACATGTGTTTCCATAGCCTCCGTCTCCGCCTGTGAGAGGGGATACACGTGACTCCTGGGAAGTGCAGCGTCTACCAGGAGATCTAGCGCACAATCACCCCGTTGATGAGGTGGTAATTGAGTCGCCTTCTTTTTAGAGAAGGCGAGAGCCAAATCGGCATATTCAGGGGGAATGTGCACGGTGGAGACCTGGTCTGGACTCTCCACCGTAGTCGCACCAACGGAAACCCCTAAACACATACCTGAGCACTCTCACAACCACCCTGTAAGAGCACTCTGTGGCCAAGAAACAGTGGGGATATGACAAGCTTAAAAGGGTAGGCCCAGCACCACGGGAAACGCAGGAGAGTCAATAAGGAAGAGACTAATTATCTCCGTATGAACCCCCCCACGTCACCATGCCCCCTAACCAACCCTGCCCCTAATGGTCGACTATCTAAGGCGTGAACAGGGAAAGGCACATCCACGGGTGGGCGCTCACCCGCCGCTCTACCCTCAGGTGGGTGGTCGAAGACTGCCTGGAAACAGCAGGTGAACTCCTCAAACTGGTCCAACGCCGCATCTCCCTCTCTCCATACGGCGTTGGCCCACTCCAGGGCTTTCCCGGTGAGGCACGAGACGCGGGCGGACACCCTCTCACAGTCCGAGGGAGCTGGGTGGACCGTGGCCAGATAGAGGTTTAATTGAAGGAGGAACCCCTGGCAGTTGGAAGCACTCCCGTCGTACTCCTGTGGCAAGAAGAGACGGATCCCACTGAGTTCAGGTGGGAAAGGGGCGCTCAGGGGAGACCCCGGTTGTGCTGGTGGAGGCGCTGGAAGAACTCCCTGTCTCTCCCAGTGGTCCATTGTCTGGACAACGCGGTTCATGGCGGCACCAAGGTGGTAAAGTATTACTGCATGCTCCTGGACGCGCTCCTTTTTCCTGCTGACTCCACAGAAGCGTTGGGGATTCTGTAATGGGTGCGTGTTGGTGGCAGGGAAGTCAGGCGCAGGAGAACGAACTTGGCATAAACTGAGTAAAAGTTAACAAAAACCGCACAAAAAAATATATATATATAAAATAATCAAAGAGGGTACAAAACCCGTCGCGCACCAACACATAACTTGCACAAACATACAATCAAACAATCACCGACAAGGACATGAGGGGAAACAGAGGGTTAAATACACAACATGTAATTGATGGGATTGGAACCAGGTGTGATGGAAGACAAGACAAAACCAATGAAAAATGGATCAGTGATGGCTAAAAGATCGGCGACGTTGACCACCGAACACAGCCCGAACATTCTATTAGAATAAGGAGGGGGTTTGGCCAAATGCTGCTCTACATACATTATTTGGACGTTTTCTTTGTACAATACAGTCTGGCAAAACTCTGCATGCAGTATTTCGATTGGATGTTTATCCCATTTGGTAAATTCATTTTTAGAGAGTGGACCCCATACTTTAATGTTAATTAGAGCAATTGGTTCTATAACTGATTGGAACATTTTGAACCAGATTCTAATTGGAATTTCGATTTCAATATTAGTTTTAATGGCATAGAATGCTCTTCTTGTTTTGTCTTTCAGCTCGTTCACAGCAATGTGAAAGCTACCTGTGTTGCTGATATTTAGTCCTAGATACATGTCGTTTTTGGAACCTGTGATTACCTGTCAGAGCCTAGGTCTGATAGAACCTGTGCAGATGATCTAGGTGCTGCTGTATCTCCTCCTTAGTGGGATACAGTAGCACCAGGTCATCTGCATACAGCAGACCTTTCTTAGTGGGAGACAGTAGCATCAGGTCATCTGCATACTTCAGACCCTTCTTAGTGGGAGACAGTAGCACCAGGTCATCTGCAAGCAGCAGACCCTCTTTAGTGGGAGACAGTAGCACCAGGTCATCTGCGTACAGCAGACCCTTAGTGAGAGACAGTAGCACCAGGTCATCTATGTACAGTAGACACTTGATTTCAGTGTTGTGTTAGGTGAGACCAGGTGCTGCCGATTCTTCTAATGTTTTTGCCAATTCTTTAACTTCTTGTGGCTGCAATCCCGTTAACGGATATGACAACAGCCAGTGAACACGCCATTTTCAAAACATCAACAATCTCATAATTAAAATTCCTCAAACATACATGTATCTCATACCATTTTAAAGCTATTCTTGTTGTTAATCCCACCACAGTGTCCGATTTCAAATATGCTTTACAGCAAAAGCACCACAAACATTATGTTAGGTCACCACATATAGCCACAGAAAACACAGCCATTTTTTTCCAGTCACAGAGAGGAGTTTCAAAAAGCAGAAATGGAGATAAAATTAATCACTAACCTTTGATGATCTTCATCAAATGACACTAATAGGACTTCATGTTACACTATACATGTATGTTTTGTTTGATACGGTTCATATTTATCAAAATATGAGTTTACATTGGCGCGTTCCATTCACTCTCCATTCACTCCACTCCATTCCAAAAACATCCAGTGATTTTGCATAGCCACATTATTCAACAGAAATACTCATCATAAATGTAGATGATAATACAAGTTATACACATGGAATTATAGATATACCTCTCCTTAATGCATCAACTGTCACAGTATTATGGAAATTGTTTTTATGGCTTTGTTTTTTATTCATATTCATGAGTAATGTAAAACAAATAATTAAGTCAAGTTGTTATAAAATGAATTGACATTTACTTAACGTAGCTTTTTACAACTTTAATTCATATTTGGAAATCGACCTTGTAAATGGCATGTGACTAGTCAGTTCATTCATAATTTTCTTGAATGATATCACCATGTAGGTTACACAGGGCAGCACAGATTCAACGTGTTTTTTGTCCATTTTAGATGAGAGGTTGATTGGCACTGTCTGTGAGATGATTCTAAACCGTTTGAGCCTTTGAATTAAGCGTTCCACATGAACCCTCACGTTAGCTATCCGTCTTGTAGATGTGGTGTCCTCCTCTTGACAGCTGCGCGCCTCTTTTTGTGAAGGCTGCAATTGTTCATTTGACCTTCCACTCCTGTAGCATATCACGGAATGTGAAGCCCCGTCAGCCATGACCTCATCACCTGGACAGAGGTAGTCCAGGAACCCAGAATCTGATGTTATATATTTGTTGCTAAATCTACCTCCATATGCTGAGGGGATAAACATCAGTAGACCACCAGGTGCAATGGCCACCAGGTACTTGGTAGTGTTCTGGGCGTAGTAATGGCTGAATGACCCCCCTTGAATCCAGATTCTTACACTTCTGTAAAGCAGTTTCTGAGCAGTCAATCATGCCAGTTGTTCCTGGGTAGTGGTTCTTAAAACATTGTGGCATTCTAGCACGGATGGTCTCCCCTGGCAACCACGGAATGTACTCTCTGAGATTCCCTTCCATCGTGTCAATCCAATAACTAATCACTCGACTGACAATCCTCTGGGAAACACCAAACCTTTCTGCTAGGTACTGCTGCAGCAAGTTGAGCTTCAGCTTCAGTGTCATCGGAAGTTGGTCTGTCAGGTCTAACTGAAAGCTGCCTTTGTAGAGGGTTAGAAGATGTTCCGCCAGGGTAGGAAAGGTAGCAAGAGACAAGCCTGTATGCAGTGGACAGAGTGCTTTTTCTCAGCAGGGTTTTGGAGAGAGGTGCTGCTGGGCACTGTGTCCCTGCCTCACAGGTAGTGGGGCTTTACGTGATCACCTGAGCTGTAGTTGTGATCACTTAGAGATGGGTCTTCCCATTGGGTTTGGGCATCCTTCTCTGAAGGCATATCCATTCCTTCTGTCTTTGTTGGCAAATCCCCATTTTCAATTTGGTGAACACTTGAGCCTGTTGTCTCATCTGTTAAGAAATCAGTATGGCTCGTTAAGCAAGTCAATGGACAATTAATAACAAAACCATACAATAAAACACCATACTGCATGGATGTTCTTATAATATTTAATACTCATAACAATTAAGTATATATAAAATGGGAATGTTTTATTGAGTTGTAGAGGAAATAAATTGTGCTATTATGAGACTGTGCTTAGATAGAAGAGGGAGACACAAAATGAGAGCAGGCAAACTGCTCGCCTTAGGTTTACACGGAACCCAAACCGGCTGCGCGCATGCGCCATCGTGCATAGATTTATTTTGTCCCCCTACACCAAAAGTGATCACAACACGCAGGTTAAAATATCAAAACAAACTCTGAACCAATGACATTAATGGGAACCGGTCGATAAGCATTAAACCTTTATGCCAATTTAGCTAGTTAACTTGCACTTGCTAGCTAATTTGTCCTATTTAGTTAGCTTGCACTTGCTAGCTAATTTGTCCTATTTAGCTAGCTTGCACTTGCTAGCTAATTTGTCCTATTTAGTTAGCTTGCACTTGCTAGCTAATTTGTCCTATTTAGTTAACTTGCACTTGCTAGCTAATTTGTCCTATTTAGTTAGCTTGCACTTGCTAGCTAATTTGTCCTATTTAGTTAACTTGCACTTGCTAGCTAATTTGTCCTATTTAGTTAACTTGCACTTGCTAGCTAATTTGTCCTATTTAGTTAACTTGCACTTGCTAGCTAATTTGTCCTATTTAGTTAACTTGCACTTGCTAGCTAATTTGTCCTATTTAGTTAGCTTGCACTTGCTAGCTAATTTGTCCTATTTAGTTAACTTGCACTTGCTAGCTAATTTGTCCTATTTAGTTAACTTGCACTTGCTAGCTACTTTGTCCTATTTAGTTAACTTGCACTTGCTAGCTAATTTGTCCTATTTAGTTAGCTTGCACTTGCTAGCTAATTTGTCCTATTTAGTTAACTTGCACTTGCTAGCTAATTTGTCCTATTTAGTTAACTTGCACTTGCTAGCTAATTTGTCCTATTTAGTTAGCTTGCTGTTGCTAGCTAATTTGTCCTATTTAGTTAGCTTGCACTTGCTAGCTAATTTGTCCTATTTAGTTAACTTGCACTTGCTAGCTAATTTGTCCTATTTAGCTAGCTTGCTGTTGCTAGCTAATTTGTCCTATTTAGTTAGCTTGCACTTGCTAGCTAATTTGTCCTATTTAGTTAACTTGCACTTGCTAGCTAATTTGTCTTATTTAGTTAACTTGCACTTGCTAGCTAATTTGTCCTATTTAGTTAACTTGCACTTGCTAGCTAATTTGTCCTATTTAGCTAGCTTGCTGTTGCTAGCTAATGTGTCCTATTTAGTTAGCTTGCACTTGCTAGCTAATTTGTCCTATTTAGCTAGCTTGCTGTTGCTAGCTCATTTGTCCTGGAATATAAACATTGAGTTGTTATTTTACCTGAAATGCCCAAGGTCCCCTACTACGACAATCAATCCACACATAAAACGGTCAACCGAATAGTTTCTAGTCATCTCTCCTTCCAGGCTTTTTCATCTTTGAACTTATATGGTGATTGGCATCTAAACTTTCATAATATTACTACACCAACCGGCAACACAGTTCGTCTTTCAATCAACCACGTGGGTATAACCAATGAGGAGACTGCACGTGGGTACCTGCTTCTATAAACCAATGAGGAGATGGGAGAGGCAGGGCTTGCAGCGCGATTTGCGTCAGAAATAGAAAGGAGTTCTATTTTAGCCCTTGGCAACGCAGACGCGAGCAGTGTGGGTGCAATAATTGAATAACATAGATTTCTAAAATTATTTTGCAACGCTTGTGTGCACGTGACGCAAGCGGTGTGGTCAGCCTATTACCTGTCACTGATGACTGCCTGACCAACACCTTGACGCTTCTTCTCAAGTGGAGCATTGTAGTCAAGCCATTTTTCAGGTTAAGGAAGCTCCACTGTAGGATTCTTGTCAAAGAAGTGATAGGAAGAAGACACGAAGGGAAGTGTTGGTGGTTTCTTTAGGTTTAACGCTTTGAGCCAGAGCCGCAAAGACTGTGTCTTCAGGAGGTGGATGTCGGTGGGGTTCCACAGGTATATTCAGATCGCCTTAGGGGTTGGTGTTCACAACATTGTTGTTGTAAAACTGCCCCCTTTTTCATTCAATTATTGTGACAGCCTCGTACTGAACAAATAGTGCTTGCCATGTTGATCAATTTAAAGATTTTGTGCGGTCCTGTCAGTGTAAAACTATCAATCTCTCAACTAAAAGTTCCCGCTTTCACCTGCCACCACTAGCACGCGCTAGCGTCGCACGAATGTTGCCGGAAATAGAAACACAATCACTGTGATGTTCCAGAATAAGGCGAATAGATTCCTCAATTCCATCCAGCTGATTTCTAAAGTGGTGTTTATTTTTTGTTCTTAGGGTGTGTTTGTATTGCTTCAGTGTTTCTCCATATTAAAGGTGACTATTTTTGTTGTCTGGTTTTTGATTAGATATATTTCTCAATGACCTCCTTACATTTCTTCAATCATTATCTAACCATTTTTCATTATCTATTATTTTAATTTTTTATATTAGCCAAGGAGGCTAATTTGTTAAATATAAAGTTTATGTTCCAAACGGCCAAATGTCCACCTTCATTGCTGTAGGAGAATGTTAAGGCTAAAAAGTTGTCCAGGAGAGATTTATTTTTTGGCTGCTAATTGCTTGTGGGAAGATGTCTGTACTGTTTGCAATCCATCCATATAGACCTGTTTTGTACCATGTCATTTATTGGGCCGTGATGCTTCATGGTTGGGTTCTGCTCTTCTCAGATACACTGTGATTTTACTGTGGTCTGAGAGGGCTGTTAGTGGGCTGACTGTGAAGGCTCTAAGACTCTGGGTTGAGGTCGGTGATAAATTAGTCTCTCTTCACCCACACATAAAGTGCATTCGGAAAGTGTTCAGACTCCTTGCCTTTTTTCCACATTTTGTTACGCTACAGCCGTATACTAAAATGTATTAAATTGTTTTTCCCCCTCATCAATCTACACACAATACCCCCATAATGACAAAGCAAAAACAGGTTTTTAGAAATGTTTGCAAATGTATAAAAAAAATAACCTAAAATTTCACATTTACACATGTATTCAGGCTCTTTACTCAGTACTTTGTTGAAGCAACTTTGGCAGTGATTACAGCCTCGAGTCTTCTTGGGTGTGACGCTACAAGCTTGACACACCTGTATTTGGGAAGTTTCTCACCTTATTCTCTGCAGATCCTCTCAATCTCTGCCAGGTTGGACGGGGAGTATTGCTGCTCAGCTATTTTCAGGTCTCTCCAGAGATGTTTGATCAGGTTAAAGTGGGCTCTGGCTAGGCCACTCAAGGACATTCAGAGACTTGTCCCAAAGCCACTCCTGCGATGTATTGGCTGTGTGCTTAGGGTCGTTGTCTTGTTGGAAGGTGAACCTTCGCCCCAGTCTGAGGTCCTGAGTGTTTTCATGGATCTCTCTGTACTTTGCTCCGTTCATCTTTCCCTTGATCCTGACTAGTCTTCCAGTCCCTGCTGCTGAAAAACATCCCCACAGCATGATGCGGCCACCACCATGCTTCATCATAGGGGTGGGTGCCAGGTTTCCTCCAGATGTGACACTGCATTCAGGCCAAAGATTTCAATCTTGGTTTCATCAGACCAGAGAATCTTGTGACTCATAGTCTGAGAGTCTATATGAAGGGGTCTGAATACTTTCCAAATGCACTGTACCTCTCTCTATCTCTCTTTACCCACACCTCTCTTTCTCTCTCCACCCACCCCTCTCTTTCTCTCTTTACCCACACCTCTCTTTCTCTCTCCACCCACCCCTCTCTTTCTCTCTTCACCCACACCTCTCTTTCTCTCTTTACCCACACCTCTCTTTCTCTCTTTACCCACACCTCTCTTTCTCTCTTCACCCACACCTCTCTTTCTCTCTTCACCCACACCTCTCTTCCTCTCTTCACCCACACCTCTCTTTCTCCCTTTACCCACACCTCTCTTTCTCTCTTTACCCACACCTCTCTTTCTCTCTTTACCCACACCTCTCTTTCTCTCTTTACCCACACCTCTCTTTACCCACACCTCTCTTTCTCTCTTTACCCACACCTCTCTTTCTCTCTATACCCACACCTCTCTTTACCCACACCTCTCTTTCTCTCTTTACCCACACCTCTCTTTCTCTCTATACCCACACCTCTCTTTACCCACACCTCTCTTGCTCTCTATACCCACACCTCTCTTTACCCACACCTCTCTTTCTCTCTATACCCACACCTCTCTTTACCCACACACCTCTCTTTCTCTCTTTACCCACACCTCTCTTTCTCTCTTTACCCACACCTCTCTTTCTCTCTATACCCACACCTCTCTTTACCCACACCTCTCTTTCTCTCTATACCCACACCTCTCTTTACCCACACCTCTCTTTCTCTCTATACCCACACCTCTCTTTACCCACACCTCTCTTTCTCTCTATACCCACACCTCTCTTTACCCACACACCTCTCTTTCTCTCTTTACCCACACCTCTTTTTCTCTTATTACCCACACCTCTCTCTTTACCCACACCTCTCTTTCTCTTATTACCCACACCTCTCTCTTTAACCACACATCTCTCTCCCTCTCTCTTTTCATTATTTTGTATTTCTCTCCTGCTATCATTCTTTCGATAAATTATTTAGTTAAACCCCCAACCTCTTTCGTTCCCATCAATCTGTGATTATTTTTTCTTCTTCTACCATTCACTCATTCCTAGTCTCTTTAGTTGCACCCTTCTCATCTCTCCTGTCTCTGTTCTTACCCTCCCTGTTCACTGTTCTGTTCCCTGTTCACTGTTCTGTACCCTGTTCACTATTCACTGTTCTGTTCCCTGTTCACTGTTCTTTACCCTGTTCACTGTTCTGTTCACTGTTCTGTTCGCTGTTCTGTTCACTGTACCCTGTTCACTGTTCTGTTCACTGTACCCTGTTCACTGTTCTGTACCTTGTTCACTGTTCTGTTCCCTGTTCACTGTTCTGTACCCTGTTCACTGTTCTGTTCACTTTTCTGTACCCTGTTCACTGTTCTGTTCACTGTACCCTGTTTACTGTTCTGTACCCTGTTCACTGTACCCTGTTCACTGTTCTGTACCCTGTTCACTGCTCTCTGTACCCTGTTTACTGTTCTGTTCACTTTTCTGTACCCTGTTCTGTTCACTGTTCTGTACCCTGTTCACTGTTCACTGTTCTGTTCACTGTTCCCTGTTCACTATTCAATGTTCTTTGTCTAGTGTAGACTATAGTCAACCCCTATCTTTCCTGTCTCTCCCTCTTATGTGTCTTTCTGTCTGTCTTGTCTCATTCTTTGCAGTCAAATAACAGTTGAGGAGTCAGAGACAGGTCAATGGGGACCTCTTCTGGCGATTTCAGTGTACTACAACAGTTTGAGTACGAATTAAAAAAGGACTTGGCAGAGAGATATTGCTTCACAATATTACCGTTTTTTTTTACTTATCATCTGGGGGGGCTCAATATAGAGAGAGAAGCGAATAGAGAATTGGGAGGGGTGGAGAGAGAAAGAAGGGGTCTATGATGTCAAATCAGTTCAACCCACTTGAGCACTATTTGTAACTTATATATATATTTATTTTACCTTTATTTAACTGGGCAAGTAGGTTAAGAACAAATTCTTATTTTCAATGATGGCCTAGGAACAGTGGGTTAACTGCCTGTTCAGGGGCAGAACAACAGATATGCACCTTGTCAGCTCAGGGATTTGAACTTGCAAACTTCCGGTTACTAGTCCAACGCTCTAACCACTAGGCTACGCTGGACAAGTGGGTTGGACAAGTGACCCCAATCAGATTCTATCAACACAATACACACTCTGCTCTCTCACAGAAAGAGACACACAGACGCACACATCACACTCACCGACGCACAAACACTACACATTTGCACAGACTTTTACACACACACCCAGATCCTTTCAGACAAAAGACTTAATAAAGATAATGAGTGCTTTAGCAACTCAGCCTGTGGTAAATAAACTGGTTGGCTTGGTTGAACTCTCAGTAGCCCTTTACACTCTTACCTTGTATGCTGGTTGAAAATGGCAGATTTGGACACTGATAAGAGCCTAAATTGGAACGCAGTGGCTGTACAGTAACATGCTAAACATGACGTCGGAGCTCAGGTTCTCTGTTTTACTGACAGCCGTTCTGAACCAGAGTACCCGCTAATCGGGTAACATTTGCAAATGTTTTGTTGTCTGAGTGAGGGGAATTCTGTCAATTAAGAGGACGTGTATTTTTGAAAAATGAGATGTTGAGGATTATAATACAAGTAGTCCAAATGTGGACTTCACATTTCTATAAAACTCATATACAGTGTCAAAGTTCAACATCACTATGTTTGATGTACAATTTCAAGATGACATGGTGTTATATGTTGGGCTGTCCTGAACAGAATGAGCCTGTTTGTTTGTATTGCTGTGAAAAATGTGCTGTGGACCACGCATCTGAGAGCACTCATATGACTTCATTTCATGAGCACCAAAAATTACAATCTGCTTCATTGAATCATCTTGTAACATTTAGCTAGTCATGTTGGCAATAGTACAAGCATTCAGATAATGACCCACCTGACCCAGGGATTTATAATGGACCTTTTAGGATTGCGTAAACAGTAGTTGTGTAAAAGCAGGGATACAACAGGGCTGTTGTAAACAAAATAACTATAAGTGTGTTTGCTCTAGTTCCTCAACAGCAAAAATAGGAGAGCTCAAAAAAAGCACCTTATAGTTGAAATGACTTAGGAACTGTGAACACTTTGGAGAGGTGTGTGTCCACTTGGAGACACCAGTTAGTCCTCTCACTCAAACCCTTGTCATTTTTTTTTTTGGTCTTCTGTTGCACCTACCCCACATTTTCAAGGAATATTATTATCATGTTGCTGAATAAATGTATCCAGAGGATTTTGTTATCTACAAATACGGCAAAAAGTACAGTAAATGTAAAAATGCACATAAAATCAACAGTGTCATGTTTGGATTTAGTCCTGTGTCCGGTGAACTGCTGTGTCCTCACAGCTGACTGTGAACCGGGCGAAAAAATACTTTCCATAGCTAAACCTTCATATCATAACCACTAACCTCTACACACAGCCTAGATCGTTATCGCCATTATTAGCTAGCTAACAACATAGTCAACATCGCTACTAGAACTAACGGGTTGGTAAACGCACTACAATCATGCAGTACAGTGTAGTCAGCAAGCAGTTTAGCAGTTACACCAGCGGGCCCCGTGGCAATAAATGAATAAAACCAAAAGCTTACCTTGACTCGGAAGAGTTCCTGTGTTGGATAGCCAGCTAGCTAAAATAGCATCCCTCTGTTAAAGCCAGCTAGCTAACATAGCAATCCTCTGTTATAGCCAGCTAGCTAACATATAATCCCTCTGTTATAGCCAGCTAGCTAACATAGTATCCCTCTGTTATAGCCAGCTAGCTAACATAGCATCCCTCTGTTATAGCCAGCTAGCTAACATAGCATCCCTCTGTTATAGCCAGCTAGCTAACATAGCATCCCTCTGTTATAGCCAGCTAGCTAACATAGCATCCCTCTGTTTGAGCCGGGTGTTTGGGTCGTTCATGCTTCCTCTCTCTCCAGTCGAGGAGAGAGAAGAAGGACAGCTGTGAAAACAACAGCTGGAAAATGAGTTGGAATCACAGTAACATTTGGATGCATTTTAATAATGTAGACAATGTTAGAGCACAGGTAGAATTTTTCCAAAACAAATTATCATATAAAGCCGGTTCTACGCACAACCTACACCGGTATATGCGAACTGTGCAGCCAACTGTGAAGCTAGCTGTAGTGGAGCTTCGAGAAACTAGCGGGCCTGCTAGTGGTAGTGGTGGAGCCAGCACCTCCACACGTGGAGATGTATCCACTCAGTCAAGTAGGCCTGCTAGTGGTAGTGGTGGAGATGTATCCACTCAGTCAAGTAGGCCTGGTAGTGGTGGAGCCAGCACCTCCACACGTGGAGATGTATCCACTCAGTCAAGTAGGCCTGCTAGTGGTAGTGGTGGAGCCAGCACCTCCATACGGAGAGATGTATCCACTCAGTCAAGTAGACCTGCTAGTGATAGTGGTGGAGATGTATCCACTCAGTCAAGTAGGCCTGCTAGTGGTAGTGGTGGAGCCAGCACCTCCACACGTGGAGATGTATCCACTCAGTCAAGTAGACCTGCTAGTGGTAGTGGTGGAGATGTATCCACTCAGTCAAGTAGGCCTGCTAGTGATAGTGGTGGAGATGTATCCACTCAGTCAAGTAGGCCTGCTAGTGGTAGTGGTGGAGATGTATCCACTCAGTCAAGTAGGCCTGCTAGTGATAGTGGTGGAGATGTATCCACTCAGTCAAGTAGGCCTGCTAGTGATAGTGGTGGAGATGTATTGGTGATAGTGGTGGAACCAGCACCTCCACACGTGGCGATGTATCCACTCAGTCAAGTAGACCTACTCCGCAACCCACAGCAACGCAGTCTTCTATGGACCAGCGAGAAAGAGTCCAAAAAGCAGTTTGCCTTAGCACTGACTGCTGGACATCAAGGGTAACCACTTCTTACATGTTGGTTACATGTCACTTCATTGAAGATGTTTCAATGTCTAGCTGTCTTCTGGACTGCTTAAAGTTCAGAGAACTTGGCAGAGGAGCTGTTGAGTGGCCAGAGAATGGCAAGTAGATGGAAAAGTGGTCTGTTGTGTTAGCGACAATGCAGCTAACATAACCAAAGTCATGAACATTTTAAAATGGACCCATCATTCATGTCCTGCCCACACAATCAACCTGATTGTAAGAGATGCTCTGAAGGTGTGTCACGCCCTGACCTTAGAGAGACATGTTATTTCTCTATTTGGTTAGGTCAGGGTGTGATGTGGGGTAGAAAGGGTCCCCAGTCCGGGGTCGGCGGCGAGGGTCCCCACACCAGGGGCGCCACCAAAGTGGGGTGAGCCAGAGGTGGAGCGGGGTCTATGTCTCGCACCAGAGCCGACATCGCGGATAGAGGCCCACCCCACATCACACCCTGACCTAACCAAATAGAGAAATAAAACGGTGATGAAGCCCACTGTGGACAAAGTGAAAGCAGCTGTGGAATACTTCCACAGGAGCACAGTAGGTGCAGATAAACTAAAGTCTACACAACGCCAGATGGGGATGCCTGAGCTGAGGCCTAAACAAGACTGCACTACAAGGTAGAATTCAACATTTTATATGTTGAAGCGGTTTCTCGAGTCAAATGATGCTATCATCTCTACCCTGGTCGTTGTCAATGCAGCTGTTGATGCTCTGACCCGAGAGGAATGGGAGGTGGTGGAGGAGGAGTCCTGGAACCCTTTGAGCAGGTCACCGTGGAGATCAGTGGAGAGAGGTACAGTAAGCAGTTATTGTTACATCATTATTTACTCCAGTATTATATATGTATATGAGCAGTAGATGAGAATGTAGTATCAGAAGACAAAACATGAACCTGAACTAATAAGTTACTGTTCTCTCTTTTCAGCTATGTGACAGCCTCAAAAATGATACTCCTGTGTAAGCCAATCACAGCAAGCCACCAGAGAGAAGCAAATGTAACCACAGGACACGTGACAGAGTTGATGGACACCTTATGTTCATCAACGGACAGAAAGTTCCACAGAATGGAATATAATCACGTGCTATCAGAAACCACTGCACTTGACCCCAGGTTTAAGAAGTTAGCCTTCAGTGATGCCAGAGCGATTGATGAGGCTCTTCAAAGAATAACCTCAGCAGCAGGGAGGGACAGCCCCAGCAGTCAGCTGGCTCAGGCACCAGGGCAACAGGAAGAAGAGGGAGCAGATGGAGCAAAAGGACCAGCAGTAGTGCCACAAACATCTGCTGTTTGGATGCTGTTTGACAAGAGAGCAACTGGGGATGCAGCAGGAAGGAAACCCTCAGCAGACGCCATAATGGAGGTCCGATCCTATTTGGAGGATCCGCTGCAGATCCTCTGAGCTGGTGGAAGAACAAGGCCTCTGTCTCCCCACGGCTTACTAAAGTCATGACAGGGAGACTCTCTCATGACAGAGATGAACCAGTGATGGGCGTTCTGGCTCTTTTCAGTGAGCCGGTTCGTTCGGCTCAGCTCACCAAAAAGAGCCATCTCTTTTGGCTCCCAAACGGCTCTGAGAGGGTCTTCTCGAAAACGGGACAAATAAATACTGAGAGAAGAAACCGCATCAGCCGAAAGTGAGGCAGCTTGCATTTCTGAATGCAAATCTCTCATAAAAGCAAAGTATGGTCAGCATTTATGTGTGCTGCTGGTTATAACACGGCAATAAAGAAGAGAGAAAAGAGGGACCAGTTTAATGTTTTAACTGGGATGCTGCAGTTTTGCACGTTGTTACTTATTTTTCTTTGATATGGTGCAATATTCTATTATGTTGTTCAGATTGTATTTGTTTTGAAATGCTCACTGAAAAGATCCGGAACGCCCATCACGCCCATCTGGGGTTACAATACCTTTATTTCCTCATCACGTGATCTGGAATCGCAGCAGAAAAACAGACATTGCTCGAGACAGAAAACTCCACATAACTCCAAAGACATGACGATCACAGACGTCCCCCGTTGTACGATGGAAGTTATAGAAGTTGAGGAATTCTTGCGGAACCCTCCGCCCGGTTTCACCGTAGAGGCTGGCTGCCGATTCGTGAAAAGCGATCCTGAAAACTGCTGCGTGTTCATCGATGACTTCGAGTTATCCAGAGGAGGAAAAGTAGTCTTCCAACACTCGCAGGGAAAGTAAGGAATATGTTCATTTTAAAAGTTTGATACATTAGTCAGCCTTGAAAATATAATTAATTCAGCTGAGCATCAACTTCTTAACTAGCAATCGAAAATGTATCCAACAATTTATTTTCTTTCAGGAAAATCACAGTGCGCAATTTGGGAGATTACACTCGCTTCAGGAAGAACCTAACCTCAAAAAAGATATATATACTGGTGTCTGCATGTGAAAGTAAACCTTCATCGACAGATAAGAAAGCTCCCAAAAACATAAGAGGTACAACTTTTCACTGTTCTATCTACAATGGACCTGTAGGCTGCAGCAGACACGGCGTACTCTGCGCTGTCGTCCATGGTTTTCCTAAATGACTTTTCATAACGTTACTCTTTACTGCATCAAATACCAGATTGCATATGTACAAGAGTAAATGTTAGCCTGATACAGTATGTGTGTTGGTGGATATCAGCAGTACATAGTTCTTAACCATGGAGTGAAACAACAACGTTATTTATGTATTTTTAACCTGGGCTGGCCCTTCCATATGGAGGTTATAATGAGTCACTCCCTGCTTCCCAAATTGTACCGTATTCCCTATATAGTACACTACTGTTGGCCAGGGCTATGGTCAATATATTGTACTACAAAGGGAATATGGTGCTACTTGGGACGTAACTGTGTTTTTTGACCAGTTGCAGGCGGTGCAGAGTGACCTTTTTAAGTGTGACTCACAGCCTAACTTAACACAGTGGCCTTCACAGGACTGACTGACTCTTTCTGATGCTCTTTCTCTCTGACTCTCTCTCTCTCTCTCTCTCTCTCTCTCCTTTTCTCCCTCCCTCCCCAGTGCTCCAGCAGTATGTGGTGTCCATTGATGGTCGTAACCCTCTGATCAAGTGGGAGATTGAGAGAGGCCTGGACAGGACTATCTCCTCTGTGGCTGGGGAGAGCTACAGGGTCGACGTGAGTTTGTCATTTGTTTTGTTATAAAAATTACATTTAAAGAATAATTCTTAGATAACAAGCTTATTTTCTTTACGCAGCCACCTTTCAAGATGTTGACATTGAAAATGTCATATTCATATTTATTATAATTTTTTTATGTAAAGTTGAAATACATTTTTCCCTCTGCTTTTTTGGTTTTCAGATTGACCTGTGTGATGCGTTGCGTGGCTGGGCAGGGGAGAGTTTCTGTCTCCTAGGCAACAGAGAGAAGGTCACGCCCGTGTGGAAGGATACCTGCTTCACCCTGAAATATTACTCGGATGCCCTCTTCGACTTCCCACACTGGCTCGGCTTCAGCAAACGCCATTTCAAGGTCAAATACAATAAATGAATAAGGACTATTTATTTATTAATGTATCTGGAACTTTCCTCTTAGCTTATTGATGTATATTCTCTACTGCGGACAGTTTACTGCTGAATAATCTGTGTTTCTCTGAATCTTACTTGTGGCCATCAAACGGTGCGTCACAATTATATCTCTGTCCTCCTGAAGTGTGCACTTGTTCACAACTTCCCACCAATCTAAAAGCATTGAGATATGGTGGACACTCCCACTCCTCCACAATATTTCTTATACCGGTCATTTTCTTTCAAATCAGTGAGGGGAATGGATCCACTCTGGGAGGAAGGAGGTGATTGGGCCATAGCTAGGGTGTCCACTCTGGGAGGAAGGAGGTGATTGGGCCATAGCTAGGGTGTCCACTCTGGGAGGGAGGAAGGAGATGATTGGGCCATAGGTAGGGTGCTCAATCTAGGAAGAAGTAAAACCAACACATGTTTATTTACTTTGTGATTTCTTCCCTGTAGATCTCCTACCATGGAAGATGAGACCTTAGCAAGAATCCATAATTACTATTTGATGGGCAAGAAGACTGGACATAGGCCAAATATGATCTATTATATTGACAAGGTAGCCGAGTGACCACTAACAATGGAAATGCATGTCCTCAATGCTTGAATGCAACTGAGGTCAGGTGGGACCATACTAGCCAAATGAGAGGGCAACAGGCACAACCAAGTCATTTTTTGCAAAGCTGTCCGAATGCCACCTTCATCCATTTGAAACAGTCTAAAATGTACAAACTTCAAATCAAATTAGCCCCATGTAATTCTACACTCTGATAGACCTCCATACAAGAAGGGTCTTATCTCACACGGACATATTTAGGGCGGTAAAATCCTCTCGCTTCGCCTCTTCCAAGGCCAATGTTTCAGTGGACAGCGACATCTTTCAGTTGAAGTGAGAAGCTGGGATACCTGCTGCCTGCTATGCAGGATTCCACCACTGGGGGGAGCTGTTTATCAGTAGACTGGATCATCTCGTTTAGTGTAAGACATGGATGGTCAGTGCTGCTGCTTTGGGTTGAGAATTTAACCCTCGGCTGCATTGTTATGTCACTGGGAAGATGGAGTAAGCCAGTCGGCAAGAAACTATTGAAAGAATAGCCCAAAATACTTTACAATAAGTTGTTTTATCAAGTTCATATATACAGGGCCTTCAGGAAGCATTTCAATCCTTTTGACTTTTTCTACATTTTGTTGTGTTACAGCCTGAATTTAAAATGGATTCAATTGAGTTTTTGTTACTGACCTACACACACTACCCCATAATGACAAAGTGGAAGGATGTTTTTAGATAATAAAAAAAAAATCCGATTTTTTTTTTTTTTTAATGAAGTATTCAACCTCTTATGGCAAGTCTAAAGTTCAGAAGTAAACAATTCACATAATAAGTTTACATGGACTCACTGTGTACAATGATAGTGTTTAACATGACTTTTGAATGACTACCTCATCTCTGTACCCAACACACAATTCTCTGTAATGTCCCTCAGTTGAGCAGTGAATTTTCAAAATAATAATGTAGAAAACTCTTAGACGTACCCAGAAAGACAGCTGTAATCGCTGCCAAAGTTGCTTCTACAAAGTATTGACTCGGGAGTATTTCTGTATTTACTTTTCAATACATTTGGAAAACATTTGTAAAAACAGGTTTTCACTTCATCATTATGGGGTATTGTGTGTAGCTGGGTGAGAGGGAAAAAAAATCAAATTAATCCATTTTGAATTCAGGCTGTAACACAAAATGTGTTGAGTTGAGAGGTATGAATACTTTCTGAAGGCTATTTACGTTGTTAGAAAACATTTTAAAATTGTGTATGGCGACATTTCTAGAACATCAGGCGACATGATTTCTAGAACATAGCAACATGATTTCTAGAACATAGCAACATGATTTCTAGAACATAGCGACATGATTTCTAGAACATAGCGACATGATTTCTAGAACATGGGGCGACATGATTTCTAGGACATTTGAATGTAGATGTTGCATGCTCTTCAGATGAAGGGTCACCTTGGACTGACTTTAGAAACTGTTAAATGTCATTTAGAGGGATAGCTGTGGCATATCAACTTATTTTATACATCTTCAATAGAATTCAATACTATGTAGCTGTTGTGTTTTTATTTCCCAGACAATAAAGAATATAAAACATGAAATGATTGAGCACAGAAGTGGATAATTGCACCACATTGAATCACCCATCACATCACCATACTTGCTCCCCTTGCACTGTGCAAATACACACAGACACAAAACAGACTTTAGTCACTTTCAGTAGTACCTCAACCTAGACACAAAACAGACTTTATAGTCACTTTCAGTTGTACCTCAACACAGACACAAAACAGACTTTATAGTCACTTTCAGTAGTACCTCAACACAGACACAAAACAGACTTTATAGTCACTTTCAGTAGTACCTCAACATAGACACAAAACAGACTTTATAGTCACTTTCAGTAGTACCTCAACACAGACACAAAACAGACTTTATAGTCACTTTCCGTAGTACCTCAACATAGACACAAAACAGACTTTATAGTCACTTTCAGTAGTACCTCAACATAGACACAAAACAGACTTTATAGTCACTTTCAGTAGTACCTCAACACAGACACAAAACAGACTTTATAGTCACTGCCGTAGTTCAGGGAATGAGGAGTAGAGCAGAGGCTGCGTTGGTGATCGTTTCCATGGTGTCTTTATAGTCGTTGCCGAGGTAACGCACCAGCAGGAAGTTGAAGATACCCACAATGCACATCAGGATGAGGAAGGCCAGGACGCGTTTCCCAAACAGGAACCCTGGAGTGCTGTCAGACAGAAACACAGTTAATTAGTCACACACACATACAAAACAGCAGTCAATCAGTTACAAATACATACTTTACACACACACACTCTCACCTCTGAGATGTCTGACCCATGTACCCGACAAAGTACTTCTGCCTGGCCACCAGGTAGATGATCCCTGCGAAGGCAGCAGGAGCTGAACACACCAAGATCACAGACAGTGTTAGCTAGATGAAAAGAGAGACTGGGGAATGTTACAGTATCTGTTGGATGATTTACCTTGGTTAAGGCAGAGCCCAGCACACCACATCACTGCTAGGAAGGTCGGGTAGGAATCCATACAGTTACGACTGTGGAGACAGACAAGAGAAACACATGATGAAAACCCCAGTTAGGCCTAGATTCAATCAGATCAAGGGTTAACCGGCGCTAGGAGACACATGCATAGCAGTGTGTTTTGGCGATGTCGGAGGTGTCACTACAGTCCCTGGTTCAAATCCAGGCTCTATCACTATCCGGCCATGATTGGGAGTCCCATAGAGCGGCGCACAATTTGCCGAGCGTTGGCCGGGGTAGGTCATCATTGTAAATAAGAATTTGTTCTTAACTGAGTTGCCAAGTTATTTAAAGGTCAAAAAGTAATAATCCACACTTGCCCTACTGGTGTTAGAAGTTCAGAGCGAGAAAGTGTAGGCCATTCAGAAATAATTACGCTCCAACTGAAAAATCATTCAATTAAATAATGATTTCTAGCATCTTAATGGAGGTGTAGATTACAGTTTACAACGGGATTTATGTTGATGAGACTCAGCCAATGGCAATGCCCGCTTTAGGTATAATTTACATTTTAGTCCTTTAGCAGAGGCTCTTAACCAGATAATAGTTATATTTAAGACAGGAGTCAACCCAACATTCTGACATGTTATTAACAAATAAATACATGATTACACCCCTCACGTCCCCCAGGCAACCCCACCCCCAAATGTGTGTGCGTGCCCGTGCGGTGTGTGTGCGTGCCCGTGCGGTGTGTGTGCGATGCGTGTAAATGCTGGTGTTGCAAATACCCCGATCTACCCAACCGAGTCCACACGGAAGCCACTTGTGGCTTCGACAGCTCTACCTAAATTCCACCGCTATGTGGATGTTGGCTAAAGCAGATCTGATTGAAATAGAGCCCTTGGGTTTAGACAGTTTGATGCTGAAATTACAGTGAATACAAACACACACTGAGACTCGACTCGTATGAAGTGTTAGGCTTCTAATCCATACAGTGGAAACTCCACATTTACAGCGCGATTGACATGTAAAGGCAATGTTCTTGCTTTAGCGGAGACTGCGCTCACGGTAAAAGCTACATATGTCGGCTCAATCGGAAATGGCTATTGAAGTTCTATAGCGGAAGCTGTAACGCTTCAATAATGAATAGAGCCCTGAGTCACGAGAGCCATCGCAAATATTCTGTCTTCAGTAAAATACTCTGTAGTATGCAGTCAGCAAAGTAACAATGATGAAATGGGTTGACAACATCCTCAGCCCTGCTCTCTCACTAGGAAGGAGGAGTGATTGGAGGGAGGGGTGTTGCAATAAAAACACCACCTCTTCCTGAAAATACAAAAATATAGTTCCTGTGTGACAGCGCAGCTACACAGCAACTTCCTGAACTTTGTTCTTTATTGCGAAATGTTTCACTTTGTGTGTGTGTGTGTGTGTGTGTTTCTTCACACACGTGATGTCAGCCTAACCACCTTAACTTAGTCCTCTCTACAGAGAAGTTGTATTAGTCATATGTACGAGATATGCATGATAGACATCGTCCAATGAAATGCTTACAGGCAGGTTATTTCTGGACAATGCAACAAGGTGAGGAGCAGAGAAAGGGTGTGGGTCCACTGCTTCCTTTTTTAATACAGGAAGTACATCATCGCAACAACGATGGCCTCCAATGAAACAACAGTCCTGATCCTCTGTTCCTTCATGTCTTTATCTATGTTATTCCTTTTTTTGACCAGAATATTTGAAGGAAAGGAGACAAGGAGAGGAAGCCACTTCATACTATTGAGATGCACCCTGTGGGCCGATTTCCTGGTCTGAGATTAAGCCAAGTCCTGGAGTACAAAACACGTACAATGGGGCTGTTTCCATTGAGTGTGCCTTTTAGTCCAGGATTAGGTTTAACATCTGTACAGGAACCCATTAGAGTCTAACCTCCCCTAAAGACCCAGGGCAGTTCCACACAGTAAGCAGTCTAACCTCCCCTAAAGACCCCAGGGCAGATCCACACAGTAAGCAGAGTCTAACCTCCCCTAAAGACCCAGGGCAGTTCCACACAGTAAGCAGTCTAACCTCCCCTAAAGACCCAGGGCAGATCCACACAGTAAGCAGAGTCTAACCTCCCCTAAAGACCCCAGGGCAGATCCACACAGTAAGCAGAGTCTAACCTCCCCTAAAGACCCCAGGGCTGATCCACACAGTAAGCAGAGTCTAACCTCCCCTAAAGACCCCAGGGCAGATCCACACAGTAAGCAGAGTCTAACCTCCCCTAAAGACCCAGGGCAGTTCCACACAGTAAGCAGAGTCTAACCTCCCCTAAAGACCCAGGGCAGTTCCACACAGTAAGCAGAGTCTAACCTCCCCTAAAGACCCAGGGCAGTTCCACACAGTAAGCAGAGTCTAACCTCCCCTAAAGACCCCAGGGCAGATCCACACAGTAAGCAGAGTCTAACCTCCCCTAAAGACCCAGGGCAGATCCACACAGTAAGCAGTCTAACCTCCCCTAAAGACCCCAGGGCAGTTCCACACAGTAAGCAGAGTCTAACCTCCCCTAAAGACCCCAGGGCAGTTCCACACAGTAAGGAGTCTAACCTCCCCTAAAGACCCAGGGCAGTTCCACACAGTAAGCAGAGTCTAACCTCCCCTAAAGACCCCAGGGCAGTTCCACACAGTAAGCAGAGTCTAACCTCCCCTAAAGACCCAGGGCAGTTCCACACAGTAAGCAGAGTCTAACCTCCCCTAAAAACCCCAGGGCAGTTCCACACAGTAAGCAGAGTCTAACCTCCCCTAAAGACCCCAGGGCAGATCCACACAGTAAGCAGAGTCTAACCTCCCCTAAAGACCCAGGGCAGTTCCACACAGTAAGCAGAGTCTAACCTCCCCTAAAGACCCAGGGCAGTTCCACACAGTAAGCAGAGTCTAACCTCCCCTAAAGACCCAGGGCAGTTCCACACAGTAAGCAGAGTCTAACCTCCCCTAAAGACCCCAGGGCAGATCCACACAGTAAGCAGAGTCTAACCTCCCCTAAAGACCCAGGGCAGATCCACACAGTAAGCAGTCTAACCTCCCCTAAAGACCCCAGGGCAGTTCCACACAGTAAGCAGAGTCTAACCTCCCCTAAAGACCCCAGGGCAGTTCCACACAGTAAGGAGTCTAACCTCCCCTAAAGACCCAGGGCAGTTCCACACAGTAAGCAGAGTCTAACCTCCCCTAAAGACCCCAGGGCAGTTCCACACAGTAAGCAGAGTCTAACCTCCCCTAAAGACCCAGGGCAGTTCCACACAGTAAGCAGAGTCTAACCTCCCCTAAAAACCCCAGGGCAGTTCCACACAGTAAGCAGAGTCTAACCTCCCCTAAAGACCCAGAGCAGTTCCACACAGTAAGCAGAGTCTAACCTCCCCTAAAAACCCCAGGGCAGTTCCACACAGTAAGCAGAGTCTAACCTCCCCTAAAGACCCAGGGCAGTTCCACACAGTAAGCAGAGTCTAACCTCCCCTAAAGACCCAGGGCAGTTCCACACAGTAAGCAGAGTCTAACCTCCCCTAAAGACCCAGGGCAGTTCCACACAGTAAGCAGAGTCTAACCTCTCCTAAAGACCCCAGGGCAGTTCCACACAGTAAGCAGAGTCTAACCTCCCCTAAAGACCCAGGGCAGTTCCACACAGTAAGCAGAGTCTAACCTCCCCTAAAGACCCCAGGGCAGTTCCACACAGTAAGCAGAGTCTAACCTCCCCTAAAGACCCCAGGGCAGTTCCACACAGTAAGCAGAGTCTAACCTCCCCTAAAAACCCCAGGGCAGTTCCACACAGTAAGCAGAGTCTAACATCCCCTAAAGACCCAGGGCAGTTCCACACAGTAAGCAGAGTCTAACCTCTCCTAAAGACCCCAGGGCAGTTCCACACAGTAAGCAGAGTCTAACCTCCCCTAAAGACCCAGGGCAGTTCCACACAGTAAGCAGAGTCTAACCTCCCCTAAAGACCCAGGGCAGTTCCACACAGTAAGCAGAGTCTAACCTCCCCTAAAGACCCAGGGCAGTTCCACACAGTAAGCAGAGTCTAACCTCCCCTAAAGACCCAGGGCAGTTCCACACAGTAAGCAGAGTCTAACCTCCCCTAAAGACCCAGGGCAGTTCCACACAGTAAGCAGAGTCTAACCTCCCCTAAAGACCCCAGGGCAGTTCCACACAGTAAGCAGAGTCTAACCTCCCCTAAAGACCCAGGGCAGTTCCACACAGTAAGCAGAGTCTACACCCTATTCTCTACACCCTATTCCCTATATATTACACTACTGTATGGGCCCTGGTCAACAGTTACGCACTATAAATAGAAAATAGGGTGCTATAACCTGGTCTGGTTGGACTTTGAGGAAACTCCATGTGATGGTTAGTAATGTTAAGAGAGATGGAAATCACATGTAAAAGGTGACCAGATGGAAGAGAGAGAGGAGACATGGGATATGCAAAACCCTTCTCCCATTGGCAACACAACTAATGTGTAAAGAAACACACGCAGTCTTGTGTGGGTTACAGCATGGCTATTATTAGGTTATGGCTTGATACACGGGGATAGTAGCATTTATGTAAATGAAATAAGCAGTAAAGAAATGATAACCAGCTGGATCAACAGTTAAACACAGTTGAAATGGTACGTCCTTGTTTGGGTTATGTGTAACGGTTTTCCTCCTCTTCTGAGGAGGAGTAGGAAGGATCAGACCAATATGCAGCGTGGTGAGTGTTCGTCATTTTAATCAGTAGCACTGAACCCTAAAAATACAAAGTAACAAAAAGAACAACCGAAACAGTTCCGTCTGGTAAACTACTTACAAAGACAGAAAACAACTACCCACAAATCATAGTGGGAAAACAGGCTGCCTAAGTATGGTTCTCAATCAGAGACAACGATAAACAGCTGCCTCTGATTGGGTACCATACCAGGCCAAACACAGAAATACACAAATATAGGACAACACATAGAATACCCACCCCAACTCACGCCCTGACCAAACTAAAATAGAGACATAAAAAAGGAACTAAGGTCAGGACGTGACATTATGGGCTTAGTTCACATTCTGAATACACAGGGAAAGAATGTAATTGTACATAGTGTGTGTGTGTGTGTGTGTATTTTATATTTATTTATTTTATTTAATCTTTATTTAACCAGGTAGGCCAGTTGAGAACAAGTTCTCATTTACAACTGCGACCTGGCCAAGATAAAGCAAAGCAGTGCGACAAAAACAACAACACAGAGTTACACATAAACAAACATACAGTCAAATAACACGCAAGAAAATACAAATATATGTACAGTGTGTGCAAATGTAGAAGAGTAGGGAGGTAAATATTAAATAGGCACCAGAGGCAAAAATAATTACAATTTAGCATTAATACTGGAGTGATAGATGATAATGTGCAAGTAGAGATACTGGGGTGCAAAAGAGCAAGAGGATAAGTAACAATATGGGGATGAGGTAGTTGGCTGGGCTATTTACAGATTGGCTGTGTGCAGGTACAGTGATATCGGTAAGCTGCTCAGACAGCTGATGCTTAAAGTTAGAGAGGGAGATATAAGACTCCAGCTTCAGAGATTTTTGCAAGGAGAGGCGGCCAAAGGGAGTGTTGGCTTTAGGGGTGACCAGTGAAATATACCTGCTGGAGCGCGTGCTACGGGTGGGTGTTGCTATGGTGACCAGTGAGCTGAGATAAGGCGAGGCTTTACCTAGCAAAGACTTATAGATGACCTGGAGCCGGTGGGTTTGGCGACGAATATGTAGTGGGGGCCAGCCAACGAGAGCATGCAGGTCGCAGTGGTGGGTAGTATATGAGGCTTTGGTGAAAAAACGGATGGCACTGTGATAGAATACATCCAGTTTGCTGAGTAGAGTGTTGGGGGCTATTTTGTAAATGACATCGCCGAAGTCAAGGATCAGTAGGATAGTCAGTTTTACGAGGGTATGTTTGGCGGCATGAGGGAACTAGGCTTTGTTGCGAAATAGGAAGTCGATTCTAGATTTAATTTTGGATTGGAGATGCTTAATGTGAGTCTGGAAGGAGAGTTTACAGTCTAACCAGACACCTAGGTATTTGTAGTTGTCCACACATTCTCGGTCAGAACCGTCCAGAGCAGTGATGCTAGTGGGGCAGGCAGCAAACGGTTGAAGAGCATGCACTTAGTTTTACTAGCATTTAAAAGCAATATTTTTATTCCAGGATTAGGTTTAATGTGTGTCTGGGAAAAATGGTGTGTGTGTGTGTGGGTGTGCGTGTGTGTGTGAAAGTTACTTACTTGGCGCAGGACACTCTCTCAAAAGCAGTTTTGTTGTTGTGCTCTTTACCCTCCCTCTCTACCTTTGTTGCAAAGAAAGCTGGAAATAACACGACAGATAAAACAAAAACAGTTCAGAAATGACTTGGTTATCAAGTGATATACAGTCATTTAAAAGTAAGGCATAGTATTCAATTCAAAGCATCAACCGAGAGGTTAAATGATAAATACATTTTACAGTATGAAAAAAAAAGAACACCACTACTAATGTCTGTAATGTCTACTTTACAATGTGAGTAAATCCTCCACAGGTCACCATTTATAAAGACATTATTTATCTCAATGGGATTTCCTGGTTCAAACAAAAAATATATTACATTTATAGTCTCTTACCTGAGATAGGGCCGGTTTCCCAAACGCAGATTAAGCCTAGTCCTGGACTAAAAAAATCGGCATTGAAAGTGGTTTTTATACCAGGATTAGGTTTAATGTGTGTCTGGGGAAAAGACCCAGAAAAAAGTAACTTCGCCACAGTTGTCTTTTTGGCCTCCTTTCTATACATATATTATTCATGTAAATGGAACATCCTAGTTTAAATCAAATAAAACATTTAGTCAAACATAAAAAATAAAAAAAATCATAATAATAATAATAACCTAAATAATTGATATGAAGTGTATTAATTAACTTACCATTCTGTAGGACGCTAATGAGAGTGACGATGACCAAGAGAAAGATGTGTTCCACCACTATGGACAACATGACGACTCAGAACGGAGGGACAGATAGAACAGAGGGAGGACAGGCTTATTGAATATAAGGATAGAGGAGGAGAGACAACAGTTATAACTCTCTCTGTGTCTGTCTCTCTCTCACACACGCACACATTCTCACTCTCTCTCTCTCTCTCTCTCCCTCTCTCTCTTGCACTTCCTGTTAGACTGTCCGTTTTTTTCCTCCGTTTTTATGCAAACTATTTCTCAGACATGATTTCCTTAGTGATGTGTGTATTGGTAACGGAGCTCCCTCACCTTTCCGTCAACTTCATTGTTGTTGTCATTGCGTAGTTCATTCAAAACCCCATTGATGACAAACAAATTCATACTCCCATATGGTCTAGCGGTTAGGATTCCTGGTTTTCACCCAGGCGGCCCGGGTTCGACTCCCGGTATGGGAACGAGTATTTTTCTTACTAGTCTTCTCACCAATAAATCGTTTTATAGGCAATTAAATGTACTTACATATTTTTACAATTATGCTTTTAATGCATGCTTGACGTTCCAATTGGCGAGGAGTATTCTGCGTTAGTAACCGTAAGATAGTCGAGAGAACATCCAATACATCAGCCTAGCTAGTACTGACTGTTACACATGTATAATTTATGTCAATAAATTAAACAAAACATTGATTCCTCCAACTGATAAAATACCTTATTTGATAATAATTTACATAATGTAGCTAGATAGAACCAGAGATGGTAGAGAAAGCGAGACAAAACACTCCGTAATTCTTTCTGGTCTACTTATTTCCCCCGCCCCGCGGAGCAGGTGCCCCAAGGCGAGATATGTCACTGGCTAATTTTTTATGGTCGGGGCGGATGGGGCGAGCGGGAGGGGACAATAAGTAGACCAGAGCCAGCTATCAATTCAATTTAAGGGCTTTATTGGTATGGGAAACATATGTTAACATTGCCAAAGCAAGTGAAGTAGATAATAAACAATACAAATTTACAGTAAACATTACACATACAGAAGTTCCAAAAGAATAAAGACATTTCAAATGTCATATTATGTATATGTACAGTGTTATAACGATGTGCAAATAGGTAAAGTACAAAAGGGAAAATATATAAACATAAATATGGGTTGTATTTACAATGGTGTTTGTTCTTCACTGGTTGCCCTTTTCTTGTGGCAACAGGTCACAAATCTTGCTGCTATGATGGCACACTGTGGAATTTCACCCAGTAGATATGGGAGTTTATCAACATTGTGTTTATTTTTGAATTCTTTGTGGGTCTGTGTAATCTGAAGGAAATATGTCTCTAATATGGTCATATATTTGGCAGGTTAGGAAGTGCAGCTCAGTTTCCACCTCATTTTGTGGGCAGTATGCACTCTTGAGAGCCAGGTCTGCCCAAGGCAGCCTTTCCCAATAGTATGGCTATGCTCACTGAGTCTGTACATAGTCAAAGCTTTCCTTAATATTGGGTCAGTCACAGTGGTCAGGTATTCTGCCACTGTGTACTCTGTTTAGGGCAAAATAGCATTCTAGTTTGCTCTGTTTTTTTGTAAATTATTTTCAATGTGTCAAGTAATTATCTTTTTGTTTTCTCATGATTTGGTTGTGTCTAATTGTGTTGCTGTTCTGTGGGGTCTGTTTGTGTTTGTGAACAGAGCCTCAGGACCAGCTTGCTTATGGGACTCTTCTCCAGGTTCATCTCTCTGTGATGGCTTTGATATGGAAGGTTTGGGAATCGCTGCCTCTTAGATGGTTGTAGAATTTAACAGATCTTTTCTGGATGTTGATCATTAGCGGGCATCAGCCTAATTCTGCTCTGCATGCATTATTTGGTGTTTTACGTTGTACACAGAGGATATTTTTGCAGAATTCTGCATGCAGTCTCAATTTGGTGTTTATCCCATTTTGTGAATTCTTGGTTGGTATGGTATAGTTTTTGTGTGTGCTCTAGGGCAACGGTGTCTAGATTGAATTTGTATTTGTGGTCCTGGCGACTGGACATTTTTTGGAACACCATTATTTTTTGTCTTACTGAGATTTACTGTCAGGGCCCAGAAGATCTAGGTGCTGCGGTAGGCCCTCCTTGGTTGGTAACAGAAGCACCAGATCATCAGCAAACAGTAGACATTTGACTTCATATTCTAGTAGGGTGAGGCCGGGTGCTGCAGACTATTCTAGTGCCTTCGCCAATTCGTTAATATGTATGTTGAAGAGGGTGGGGGCTTAAAGCTGCATTTCTCTCTTTTGCATGAGTATGCCAGATATTATGGAGGACCCGTGAGCTCACACGAAAGAGGTAACGCCCACTTACACATACAGGAACCTTGAAAAGTAATAAAAATCTGGATAAACTCTTATTTATCATCTTTGGTAGAATATTGAAAAACTGAAGTTGGGTAACTGGACATGGTCTTTAGGGAGCGCATTAGCACTATCGAAGAGCCTGCTATGGTGAAGTAAAGTATGCTATATGTAGCGTCACTACTAGTGAAATTGTATTACCAGTAAACAGGCGGTGGTGAAACTACTTCCCAAACGATGTATATTCAATACAATTTATCACCGTGTAATCAGACCACAACTACAAAGCTACATCACCACATTTTCATATCCCTTCCCTTCGTTTTTAGTTTAGTAAAGTCTGTATACTTTCCTGCAGGTTGCTGATGATTCTTAGCCTGGGTATCACTACCTGTCTATTGTGCCATCATGCCACAGGATTTGGCATGATAGCACATACCTATCTGGGAACAGGCTAGTTCATTTCTCACAACTCTCCCCAAGAACAATTTCTTCTAGATTCTAGAAATTGTCAATATGGAGCATTTTGCCTCCTGATTGATTTGCTACAAGGAGTCACAGTATTTCCCACTACCTACCATTCACAAATAAATAAGGAGATGGTTTGTGGGGGGGGGTAAGACCGACAAGCGTTCTGTCCAAGAGGTACAGCTACATCACACGGACTCACGCAAATACAAAAAACTATTATTAGATTCTGGCTCAGACAAATACCCCCCAAAACATGTGTATCCATGTAAAGAATATTTTATTAGAATTACATACAGTATCTGATTCAGTACAACATTTTAGAACTCTGTCACAGTTTTGTATTACAAAAAATACATTCAAAAGATAAGAGTTCGAACCACCCTTTAAAACACAAACATATTTTTATCCTAGATGTCAGGCTTTTTATCCTAGTTTTCAAGTAATTCAGACAAACTCAAATAAGAAAAAGCCAACAAAAACAGCATATGTTGTCTTCAGCAGTTTTTTTTCCACAAAGCAGGATCAAATAATTGGGTCTATTAACGTTCCAGAATACTCTGAAACAACCTCCATTTTGAATCTCCCTTAAAGCCTCAGAACCTGTAAGTACAATGGTTCCATCACAAATGGTACCTTATTCCCTTTAAAAAAAAAAAGTACACTACTTTTGATCAGATCCCTATAGACCCTAGTCAAAAGCAGGACACTATGTAGGGAATAGGGTGCCATTGAGGACAAAACCTCAGTGAGTATTAACATTACTCCATGTTCAACTTCAACATTCTTGGTAAAACCACAAAAAAATACATGAGCGATATCCGAGTGCTTACCAGAGTTACAGGGATAGTTCACCCAAATGACAAAATGATGCATTGGTTTCCTTACCCTGTAAGCAGGTCTATGGATGACAGCAATCCGTGCTTTGGTTAAGTTTCCCTGGCATTGTTTCCATATGCTAACGTTTTAGTATTTGTATCAGAAATCCCATCCAAGGGACCGATATTAGCATTTTTCATGCATCCTGTCCTAACCATCTAAAATGATCTAAAATTCATTGTGAATCTAACCAAAGTCACTTAAATATGATTTGAACAGGATGTGTAGAAAATAATACATCGGTCCCATGACTTGAATGGGATTTGTGCCACAAACGCTAAAACGTGGAAACCGTGGAAACAGTGGCAGGGAAACTAAACCAAAGCATGGATCGCCATCGTACCTTGTCCATTGACTGCTTCCAGGGTAAGAAAACCAATATGTCACTTTGTAATTTAGGTGAACTCTCTCTTTAAAATGGCAGTTTGATTCCGCTTCATGTAACACATGCTACCCAGAACAGAACAACCCATTGATGCCAAGCACACACTCACTCACTCACTCACTCACTCACTCACTCACTCTCCCGACTGAAAGGAATAGTAGCATGCAGTTTCTGCTAGAAACTGTCTGTATGCATCCAAAATGGCACACTACTCCCTTTATAGTGCACTACTCATATAATTAGGAATTAGAGTAGTTTAATTTAATAGGATCTCTATGGTGCTACTTTTGACCAGAGGCTCTATATAGGGATTAGCATGCCATTTGAGACGTAGACTTACCCACTGATCTGAGGTAAGCTTTGCATTTCCCCCCAAAGTTTAAGCTTAGGGGTTGGGTAAGAGTTGTTAGCAGATCCTAGACCTGTAGTTAACGTGCCTAAAAGAACAGGTCGAGAGCACTAAGGGTATCTGTCTCCATCTCCGTCTGCTGATTGGCCGACCCTGATATGAACTCTTCCAGGAAGTTCTCACCAGAGGTCGTGATTGGCTCGGCTAGACCAGGCTGTGGCACTACTACGCCGTGATTGGCCGGATGCAAGATCACAGGTGTCACCACCTGTGAGGCTCCACTAATACCATTCCCCCCACACGCCAAGTCCCCGCCCCCTTCTTGCCCATTGGTGGTCAGCATCTCCAGCAAGCCCGTGCTGTCCGGCGATAGGTTGCTGGCGGTCGTCGCCGGCGACAGAAGGTCAGCAAAGAACTGGTCGTATGCGGGGCTGTCGTAGACAGAGGTACTAGAGCTCACGGTGTGGGAGGGACTCCGATCAGTGATGTCTGGTGTGCAGGTTACTTCCCCACGTCCTCCCGCACCCCCCTGGTAACCCAGCATCTGATTCAGCTTCTCTAGTTTCTTCTTCTTGGCTTTCAGCTTCTTCAGCAGCTTGTACCTGAGGGCATCGGTCTCACTGACCTGACTGCCGGGGCTGTGTTTCCTGGAGGAAGAGATTTTAGGGATCTCCGTGACTCCTGGAGAGGGAGGAAGTGAGGTCACAACAGGCACTGCTGAAGTGGTGTGGTTGATCAGTGGTTTTCGCGAGACGAGGGCGGGAGGTTGACTTGGTATCTTCCAGGCGCCATTTTGAGGGTCAGTTCTTTGAGAGAGAAGCTGGGTGGGAGATGAAGTCTTGGAGGGGCTGTTCATGTTTATATTTACGATCCTGCTTCTGGCCTGGAACCCTCCGTACATCTCGGCAGCCTTCACCGGCAGGGCCTCGTTGTCCACCTTACTTAGTTTGGGTTTGGGTAGAGGCGGAGGCGGAGGCTTCTTCAACCTGGCGTCTGGGTTGGGGGGAGCCATGCTTGGGGTCTGCCAGCTATGTGAAAGCTGCTGGAACCGGTTGGGTGTTGAGTGTTTGAAGTGACTGGTTGGTCTTGGGGGATTGGGGATGGAGGTGGGGTGGAGGCTAAGCAGGTAGGACCAGCGAGAGTTGGGGTCCGGGGGTGGTGGAAGGCCGGGTTTGCTCTGCAGAGAGGTGGAGGTAGTAGTGGGTTTGGAGTGGGGCGGGGGAGAAGGAGGAGTAGGGGCCTCTGGTGCTGGGGTGCTGGGTTCCACATATGACGGTGACATCATAGATACAACTGAGGGCAGGATTATTCCACCACACTTTCCAGGAAGTGCCATTGGTGTAGCTGTTCTTGGTGGTGTTGTTGCGACCACCTTAGCTGCTGGTGCAACTGGAGTGTTGGATGCCATCATTTTGGCTTTATTGCTGGTGCTTCTGCCCCTTCTGAGTCTGGGAGGACTAGGAGGAGTGGGCTTTTCAGAGTCGGGCTCAGAAGGACCGTCACTGCTGGCAAGGAGAAACACACTGGCAGTATCAGGGGACGATGGCCTTTTGATGACGACAACATCTGTTTCAGGGGGCATTTCGTGGGCAGGTGCAGGGTTCTCAGCCTCAGGTGTAGGAGCAGGTAGAGGAGGACTGAGGTCTCCATTTTGCCCGGGAGCCAGGGAGACATTGTTGTCGTCCAACGGCCTCCCATCAGAGCCAACTTTAACCTCTACGAGCGTCAGGGTGACAACGTCATCGTGGGAGAGGCCCTCGAAGGTGTCAAGCAGTGTGGTGCTGATAGACGAGTTACCAGCTTTACCAGTGGTTACCGTGGCGTCCATGATGTCGGTATCGTCAGACACAGTCAGTGCCTCGACAACGGCTGTGTCGTTGTGAAGGGGGAGAGAGAGGTTGTGGTAACAGGATTGAACCGGTACGCCATGAAGCACACTGGTGGAACCGATGGCGATGGGAGAGTTAACGTTATTCGTTAATGTTGCGTCCATATCGTTATCAATATAGCCAGCAGTTTTGGCGGTGTCCATGTCAGTGTCCGCATCATCAGAGACCGTCTGAGAGATGTCTTGAGATTCATTGTTGACAAAGAGTTTGGCTAAGGGAGGTTGCTGCAGTTCTTTGTGTATCAGTAAAGTGCTTGTCAGGGATACAGGGGGAGAGCAGGGTGTCTGTGGGTTGTCCGGTCTGTCGGTCTTCAACTCCCAGAAGACAACATGGATTTCTCTAGGAGGGACCACCAGCTGGGTGTGGGAGACACAGTTAGGGTGCTTCAGATCGTCAAACTCCAACCACGATCCTGTGGGGAGAGACAGCATGAGAGAAGAGTGAGGAATGGGTTCTATACACTGGTTGTGGAGGGGGAGAGTTACCACAGTCACAGAGGAATGGGTTCTATACACTGGTTGTGGACGGGGAGAGTTACCACAGTCACAGAGGAATGGGTTCTATACACTGGTTGTGGACAGTCACAGAGGACTGGATAACATGCTCACTCTGATCATTCCTCAATCGTAGGAAGGTGCTGAATCCTTGTGATAACTAAATGGATTATTGAAGGTATTTTTGGTGTGCTGTCCATCTCTTTTAAAGAGTTAACCCAACACAATGTAGAGACTTACTGATTGGCATTTTATAAATGCTACACATAATTAGACAGAGACTGACATTACTTTTCAATTATGAAATATAATTGCTTCTATCCATTGATAATGGAGGTATGAATAAGCTATATATAGCATTCTTAAAAGGGATATTTCGAGATTTTGGCAATTAAGCCCTTTATCTACTTCCAGAGTCAGATGAACTCAGGGATACCATTTTTATGTCCTTGCATCCAGTACGAAGGAAGTTAAGAGTTAGTTTCGCGAGCCAATGCTAACTAGCAATCTATAAGCATGCTAGTAGTTACCATAGACTTCCAGTCATTGCGCTAACACTAGTTAGCAATTTCCTTCAAACTGTCCGCAGAGACATAAAAATGGTAGCCACGAGTTCATCTGACTGGGGAAGTTGATAATCCCGACATATACATTTACAAAGAACACAAATTTACTTGTTGACCAGTAAACAACAACAACACAAACTTTACTAAGGAAATGACAGTCAACTGCCCCTGAAGGGACAAATAATGTTATACTGAACTAAATGACAAAGTCACACTGACCGTCAGTTCTGCGTATCCAGGTGACAAAGTGCTTGAGTTGCTGGTCATACTGTATGACTGTGGTGACGGAGTATTCCTGCTGCTGAAAGGTGAAGGAGTACACGCAGAGGTCGTTGTCAGGAAGACCTTCTACAAAGTGCAGCACAAACACAGGAGACACCCTGGAGGAACAGACAGAATACATATCAGCCTCAGGAAAAAGAGGTAGAGAAAGCAAGACATTATCTACAACATGGTGTCTCGATCGTTGGATGATAAATCCTCTACTCATTTCCTGTCCTCCATCTGCACCCGACTGGTAACAGAACGACAATCTGTAACAGAAAACATGAAAAAAGGAAAACCAAGACAAGCTCGAGCGCTTGCAGTTGCTTCACAAATCACCTAGCTTTGGAAGACCAGCAAGTCCTCCAATCGTCCCCATGGCTGGCTGCGTTTTGCTATCACCGTAAACGTCGGGAAGATTGCCCATTATTTATTTTTTTCTAAGGACCCAGAAAACGGAGGCAGTGGAAGAACCTATTCAAGTAAGTAAATATAATTTTGAAAATGACAGCTGCAGGCTAACTCAAATGAGCTAATGTAATGTTCGCTAGCTGATTTTACATACTGTATAAGTAAATTAAATATCACCAGCAAGCTAACTTCATATTAGCTACCTATCTTGATCTATTTATTTTTGTAACTCAAAATGCATTTGTAGCTAGCTAGCTAACAGCCATGGAAACGGGTGAAAGGAATAGATGGCAGTTCCTGCTGTCAGAGAAGGGAGAGTAGTACTCTGGGTAGGCTAGGTACCTTTGTGGGAGGACACTATGAAAAGATTCCCCAGTTTACAGTCCCTAGCGAGGAAAACTATGAGAGACACAGCAACATAATATTTAGTGCTGTCTAACTGGAGTAGAACGCAGCCTGTTTCTATGTGATGTGTTCTGTCCTCCGATACACAGAGCGGTGAAACCCTGTCTGCAGATGAAGAGGTCCTAAAGAATGTCCCAAGAGAATAAGGATCCTTTTAAACCATGGATTATATGTGTAAAATGTGTTGGCATATTGAGTAAAGAAAAATACATTTTAAAAAGGTCACACACACAATGTAGAAACCTCCTACAACTGGAGAAGGCCAACCCTGCTGGGCGTGCAGGCTTCTGTTTCAACCCAGCACTAACATACATGATTCAATTGATCAAAATGAAGTGTGCTATTGCTGGGCTGGAATAGAAGTCCTCCCAGCCAGTAGATCAGGGATCAGTGGAGCAATGTTGGCCCCTTCTGGTATTTACATGTTTTATGCTTTAGTAATAATAATAATAATAATAATAATAATAGCCTACTTGTTACTAACACGTCTAACCTTTACATAGGAGTTAGTTTTTCGCGAAACACTTTGAAAATTATCTGAAATAGTGTTGATTCTTTGAAGTGAAGTGTTTAAACTTGTTTTAATTGTTCACTTTAAAACTATTATTCAAGATGAACTAGGTGTCAATGTTGATTCATCACAGCTCACAATCCTGTCTAATTTGTGTGTCATATTCTCAAATGAACATTACCTTTTGTTCAGTTGTAAGCTCTTACAATTAGTATTATTTGATTGTCACTTTTGTTCAGGATTATCAGCCACGTGAACCCATTTTGCAGCATTTTGCAACGCCAATGCAGCCATAGGTCTACAGCAGTGGTTCCCAGCCATTTTTGTTGCAGCCTGGTGTGCTTGTCCGGGGCTACAATAAAAACTGTGTGCTATTGGAGGTTCTCGAGGACCGGAGTGGGAACCACTGGCCTACAGTGTGATGGCATAAGCCTTTATAGCAGGGTTTCCTAAACTTGGTCCTCGGTACGCACATTCCATTTTTTTTGCCCCTAGCACTACACAGCTGATTTAAATAATTAAGTTATCATCAAGATTTGAATCAGCTGTGTAGACTTAGGACAAAAAAAACTAAATGTGCACCGCTGTGTGTCCCAAGGACCGAGATTGAGAAACGCTGCCTTGTAGGCATTTGCAATGCACCCCTTTTGACATTGTCCATCTGAAGCATTATCGACTAACATTATTTACATATTGTTGAGCTATATGTTCAAGAAAAAAAAATGTATACCAGTCAACAATGTACAGTGCATTCAGAAAGTATTCAGACCCTTTGACTTGTTACACAATTTACGTTACTGCGTTCAAAAATGGTTAAACTGAAATATGACATTTACATTTAGTATTCAGACCTTTTACTCAGTACTTCGTTGAAGCACCTTTGGCAGCGATTACAGCCTCGAGTCTTCTTGGGTATGACGCTACAAGCTTGGAACACCTGTATTTGGGGAGTATCTTCCATTCTTCTCTGCAGATCATCTCAAGCTCTGTCAGATTGGATGGAGAGTGTCTCTGCACAGCTATTTTTAGGTCTCTCCAGAGATGTACGATCGGGATCAAGTCTGGACTCTGGCTGGGCTACTCAAGGACATTCAGAGACTTGTCCTGAAGCCACTCCGGCTTTGTCTTGGCTGTGCGCTTAGGGCCATTGTCCTGTTGGAAGGTGAACCTTCGCCCCAGTCTGAGGTCCTGAGCGCTCTGGGGCAGGTTTTCATCAAGGATCTCTCTGTACTTTGCTCCGTTCATTTTCCCTAGATCCTGCCGAGTCTCCCAGTCCCTGCCGCTGAGAAATATTACAACAGCAAGATGCTGCCACCACCATGCTTCACCGTAGGGATGGTGCCAGGTTTCCTCCAGACATGATGCTGCCACCACCATGCTTCACCGTAGGGATGGTGTCAGGTTTCCTCCAGACATGATGCTGCCACCACCATGCTTCACCGTAGGGATGGTGCCAGGTTTCATCCAGACTTCATGCTTGGCATTCAGGCCAAAGAGTTCAATCTTGGTTTCATCAGACCAGAGAATCTGGTTTCTCATGGTCTGAGAGTCCTTTAGGTGCCTTTTGGCAAACTCCAAGGGGGCTGTCTTGTGCCTTTTACTGAGGAGTGGCTTCCATCTGGCCACTCTACCATAAAGGTCTGATTGGTGGTCCTCAGAGACAGTTGTCCTTCTGGAAGGTTCTCCCATCTCCATAGAGGAACTCTGTCAGAGTGACCATCGGGTTTTTGGTCACCTCCCTGACCAAGGCCCTTCCCCCGATTGCTCAGTTTGGCCGGGCGGCCATCTCTAGGAAGAGTCTTGGTGTTTCCAAACTTCTTCCATTTAAGAATGGAGGCCACTGTGTTCTTGGGGACCTTCAATGCCTATTGGTACCCTTCTCCAGATCGACACAATCCTGTCCCGGCGCTCTACAGACAATTCCATCGAACTCTTGGCTTGGTTTTTGCTCTGACATCCACTGTTAACTGTGGGACCTTATATAGACAGGTGTGAGGCTTTCCAAATCATGTTCAATCAATTGAATTTACCACAGGTGGACTCCAATCAAGTTCTAGAAACATCTCAAGGATGATCAATAGAAACAGGATGCACCTGAGCTCAATTTGTAGTCTCAAGGCAAACATTTATAAAAACCTGTTTTTGCTTTGTCATTATGGGGTATTGTGTGTAGATTGCTGAGGAAAACAAAAGTGTACCCATTCTAGAATAAGGCTGTAACATAACAAAATGTGGAAAAAGTCAATGGGGGTCTGAATCCTTCCCGAATGCACTGTAGAGGCTAAGACTACACCAGATGTTTTACATGCCTTGTGTTGACATGACATTGTTTTAGTGCAAATCCAACCCTTGTAATATTGGTGGTGAAATGTCTGGTAGGAGATGATGGGATCCTTATCTTAGAACATACAAACTACTACCACCAAGTTCCATGCCAGATACTTGTCTGCCAGAAGGTCTGAGAGGCACACAAACTACTACCACCAAGTTCCATGCCAGATACTTGTCTGCCAGAAGGTCTGAGAGGCACTTGGAGGTTCCACTGTGATAATGAAGATGGTTTGCCAAAGACTACCACAACGATTACACTGTCTATGCTAAATGTGTTTAAATCGTAAAAAGAAAAAAAACAATAGTTGGGCTATAAGAAATACATTTTATTCAATGGGGTGAAGCAGAGATGACACACAATATAGTTTTAATATCACCTATACAACTATATATTAAAATACAGTATGTTAACAATATCATAAACATTAGTAGTTTACATTTGGTTTAAAATGACATTGTATATACTCACACGGTTTATTTTGTCATGACAAGGTGCTCACTACTCAAATGGCACAACATAAATCATTCAGATTTACCAAAGTAGAGCATTTGACAACCAATGTGTCTAACTGAAGGATGGCTCCTTTCATATCTGGAAAAGGACGAAGAAGTATAAAATGCTGCAGCATTGGTCATCTTCACAGGGGGGAAACTGATGGTGCTGGAGAATTACTCATCTTCACAGGGGGGAAACTGATGGTGCTGCAGCATTGGTCATCTTCACAGGGGGGAAACTGATGGTGCTGGAGAATTACTCATCTTCACAGGGGGGAAACTGATGGTGCTGCAGCATTGGTCATCTTCACAGGGGGGAAACTGATGGTGCTGCAGCATTGGTCATCTTCACAGGGGGGAAACTGATGGTGCTGCAGCATTGGTCATCTTCACAGTTGGGAAACTGATGGTGCTGCAGCATTGGTCATCTTCACAGGGGGGGGAACTGATGGTGCAGCAGCATTGGTCATCTTCACAGGGGGGAAACTGATGGTGCTGCAGAATTGGTCATCTTCACAGGGGGGAAACTGATGGTGCTGGAGCATTGGTCATCTTCACAGGGGGAAACTGATGGTGCTGCAGCATTGGTCATCTTCACAGGGGGAAACTGATGGTGCTGCAGCATTGGTCATCTTCACAGGGGGGAAACTGATGGTGCTGCAGCATTGGTCATCTTCACAGGGGGAAACTGATGGTGCTGCAGCATTGGTCATCTTCACAGTTGGGAAACTGATGGTGCTGCAGCATTGGTCATCTTCACAGGGGGGAAACTGATGGTGCTGGAGCATTACTCACCTTCACAGAGGGAAACTGATGGTTCTGCAGCATTGGTCATCTTCACAGGGGGGAAACTGATGGTCCTGCAGCATTGGTGATCTTCACAGGGGGAATTCAGTCGACATGGGTGTCTTGACAGAGGTCAGCTGGTGAACCTACAGTACATAAACACGAGAGGCACACCTGATGTTAGAATATCATTTCTTTAAGGTCACCAATACCATCATGGCTCATAATCTTTTGGTTGTGTTTAATTCGTTCAGGTGTTTTAGTGTCATATAAATATTCAATATATTGTTGGGCTGGAACATTACTCAACACAACAGGTTGTCATATCCCAGTGAGGCATTTGTCCTATGCTGTAATGTCCATTCATTTTACCTCTACTTATGAATCAAGTTCTCTACAAATGATCACTGGGTCATTGGACAATAATGTCCTCCTCCAGGCTATAAGAGCCTCAGATTGTTCAATTTGCGTCTTCTCTTTTCATGGTCATCGCTAGAAGGGATCCGACTACGTCATTTGACTTTTCGTAGCTAATAAGGAGAATTTACGCTGCAGGCTAGGATAATTAACATAGCAGGTTAGGATAATTAACATAGCAGGCTAGGATAATTAACATAGCAGGTTAGGATAATTAACATAGCAGGTTAGGATAATTAACATAGCAGGTTAGGATAATTAACATAGCAGGCTAGGATAATTAACATAGCAGGTTAGGATAATTAGCATAGCAGGCTAGGATAATTAACATAGCAGGTTAGGATAATTAACATAGCAGGTTAGGATAATTAACATAGCAGGCTAGGATAATTAGCATAGCAGGCTAGGATAATTAGCATAGCAGGCTAGGATAATTAACATAGCAGGTTAGGATAATTAACATAGCAGGTTAGGATAATTAACATAGCAGGTTAGGATAATTAACATAGCAGGCTAGGATAATTAACATAGCAGGTTAGGATAATTAGCATAGCAGGCTAGGATAATTAACATAGCAGGTTAGGATAATTAACATAGCAGGTTAGGATAATTAACATAGCAGGCTAGGATAATTAGCATAGCAGGCTAGGATAATTAGCATAGCAGGCTAGGATAATTAACATAGCAGGTTAGGATAATTATTAGGGTAAGGAAAAGGTTTAGCTAAAATGCAACAAACAAAAAAAATGACTTGACATTAATTTACCAATAGCTGGATCCCTTCTAGCCATGACCCCTTTTCATAGGCCTAGATTATATGGTTACATTCTAGACAAGGTCGTTTTCATTCATCTGTTGTCAAGTGTCAGCAAAGTAGGCCGAGACTACCATCGTCTTTTAAAAAAATATTCTGCTAATGTCTCCAGTCATTTTACAAGTCCATGAAATGTTTGTCATAAGGCCACAGAAAGGTCTCCAGAATAACCTATAGGCCTATGCCACTACCCACTTATTAATAGCCTACATTATGACCATCCAATCTACTCATCACATTAGGAATACTACACTAGCTAGACTACATGCTAATAGCTAGACTACATGCTAATAGCTAGACTACATGCTAATAGCTAGACTACATGCTAATAGCTAGACTACAAGCTAATAGCTAGACTACAAGCTAATAGCTAGACTACAAGCTAATAGCTAGACTACAAGCTAATAGCTAGACTACAAGCTATCTTTCTAGCTAATTTTGTTTAACAGTGTTGTCAACACCTGGTTAGCATAACGGCTAAACTAAACTGGAAATTGATCAGACTTGACTTACCAGTGATGAAATGATCGTAGCAGACCCTGTACTGACAGTTGTCTGGGTTCAGGTCTTGACAGGCAAAAATGTTTCTTCGCTTTTCTGACAGTTGGTGTATCCTGGTGTTTCATGATTGTGGGGAATCAATAAACATGTTTTTTTTTCCCCCGTTGTCTTTCCTGCCATGTTAGAGCAGCCAAATACTGATGAATCAAAGACGTTTTAGGCACTGTTATCATGTTCTTTCTGGAAGCTAGTCAGCTGTTATCGGAAGAATTCATGCGGTGGTCTTCAAACATGGCCACCGGGTGGCATCATACGTCAACTTCAAGCCCTCTAAAAACTACACGGCCCCATCTCAATCGTCTACAATATCAACTATACGGCCCCATCTCAATCGTCTACAATATCAACTATACGGCCCCATCTCAATCGTCTACAATATCAACTACACGGCCCCATCTCAATCGTCTACAATATCAACTATACGGCCCCATCTCAATCGTCTACAATATCAACTATACGGCCCCATCTCAATCGTCTACAATATCAACTATACGGCCCCATCTCAATCGTCTACAATATCAACTATACGGCCCCATCTCAATCGTCTACAATATCAACTACACGGCCCCATCTCAATCGTCTACAATATCAACTACACGGCCCCATCTCAATCGTCTACAATATCAACTATACGGCTCCATCTCAATAGTCTACAGTGGCTTCCACTACTCATCTCCTCCATCTGCACTGAATGAATAGGTAAAGAGAAAAGGGCCTGGAAATCCTCGGAGCAGAATTCACTTAAGATCAGGGTTGGGGTCAATTCAGTTCTACTCCTCCACTGAATAGGAAGTTGCCCATTGTTTTCTGTGACGACTTCTCAATTCGTGAACAGAATTTCAATTTCATTTACTTCCAGAATTTAAAAAAACAGAATTGTCCCCAACCCTGGTTTGAGATACACCCCAGGTATGAAAGGTTAGAAGTTGCGCCCTCACCTCTCCAGCACCAACATCCTGGTCTGCTTCCTCTTATTACACTTGCTGCAACGTGATTGGTGGGCTGCGTTGAGAGGGTGCCAATCAGAAAGCACCTTGGTGAAAGTGGTGAGGGTCTTCTTACATCTGAAAGAAAAATACATTTGATAGTAAATAAAAGACACACAGACCTTTTGGTCCAGTTGAGTGAGTCAGTTTCCCCCTTTATTTGTTTAATGAAAATTATTTTCTGAAATGTCCTTGTACACTCCCTTTCTGTCAACATTACATCATTGTTCTTGTTACTATTCAAAAGCCCAATTAAAATACAGACAGACACAGCTTCCCATATGGTCTAGCGGTTAGGATTCCTGGTTTTCACCCAGGCGGCCCGGGTTCGACTCCCGGTATGGGAATGAGTCTTTTTGTTTATAGTTTTCATCTCACTTAAAAAGTATTATAAGCCATCTAAACCAATTACATTTTAATTCACACAGGAATATAAGAGATGAAGGTTTCAACAAATAATATCTATTCGTTTCATCATCTGGTAAACTTGTACTGAGTCAAGCTCATCAAAAGATACCAAACCAAAAACTACAGGAAATATTCAATGAGATTTACATTTGAGTCATTTAGCAGACGCTCTGATCCAGAACAACTAACAGGTTTAAGGTTTAAGTGCCTACGAACAGGTTTAAGGTTTAAGTGCCTTGCTCAAGGGAACAGACCATTTTTACCTCGTCGGCTCTGGGATTCAAACCAGGGAACTTTCAGTTACTTGCCCAATGCTCTAAACCGCAGGGCTACCAGCCGCCCCAGTAAATAACGGTTTAGTTCCAACAGACTAATTCGCTACCCTTTTCACCATCTGTATTGTAGATACTGGGCCAAGTTCCTTGAAGAGTCTTAATTAGACCAATAGGTTCACAGTATTGTTTGCTCTTTGCACTGCTAAAATGTTGCCAAATACCTGCCTCACTGTCTATATTGGTAAACCTGCTTCACTGTCTATATTGGTAAACCTGCTTCACTGTCTATATTGGTAAACCTGCCTCACTGTCTATATTGGTAAACTTGCTTCCCTGTCTATTTTGGTAAACCTGCTTCACTGTCTATATTGGTAAACCTGCTTCACTGACTATATTGGTAAACCTGCTTCACTGTCTATATTGGTAAACCTGCTTCACTGTCTATATTGGTAAACCTGCTTCACTGTCTATTTTGGTAAACCTGCTTCACTGTTTATATTGGTAAACCTGCCTCACTGTCTATATTGGTAAACCTGCTTCACTGTCTATTTTGGTAAACCTGCTTCACAGTCTATATTGGTAAACTTGCTTCCCTGTCTATTTTGGTAAACCTGCTTCACTGTCTATATTGGTAAACCTGCTTCACTGTCTATATTGGTAAACTTGCTTCCCTGTCTATTTTGGTAAACCTGTACTGGTCCAAGATTCTCAATGAGTCATATCAATCCCCAAAATAGAGGAAGGAATTAGATGAGTAAACGTTTGTTTTCATTCATTGTTTCAATCTGCTCTCTCACCTGACTGACCATTAGGTTAATATGACAGATTCTACAGTACTGACCATTAGGTTAATATGACAGAGTCTACAGTACTGACCATTAGGTTAATATGACAGAGTCTACAGTACTGACCATTAGGTTAATATGACAGAGTCTACAGTACTGACCATTAGGTTAATATGACAGAGTCTACAGTTATGCCTGTTCAGGGGCAGAACGACAGATTTGTACCTTGTCAGCTCGGGGGTTTGAACTTGCAACCTGCCCCACATATCTTCTAGGATAATGACTAATAATGATATTGATCACTAAATCACAGAGAGATGAAGATTCATCATTGAAAGTGCTTCTTAGTCCAAGACTAGGTTATATATTTATGTCTAGAAAACTGTCCCTAAAAGTTCAAGATGGCTCTTACTTGGTGTTGGTGGCATGTTGACAAGTTGTTGAGATACACTCAAACTGCCACTCATAAGTTTGCTGGAAGAGAGGTTCTGCCCAGGAGTCAGCCCTGAGAAGGAGGGGCAGGGCAAACACAGGTGTCTCATTCTGACCTGCAGGAGAGGAGACAGCAGGGGTCAGGGTGAGGTCAGGGATTAAAAAATATATATAAAAAAATAAAATCAGGGTCAGCTCACAAAGTAAAATCAGGTACATTTTTAATCAATCGTGGAATGTTTGTGTTAATTCTGAAGGTAAGAGATGGTTGAGAAGGTGGTATGTTTGTGTTAGTTCTGAAGGTAACAGATGGTTGAGAAGGTGGTATGTTTGTGTTAGTTCTGAAGGTAAGAGATGGTTGAGAAGGTGGTATGCTTGTAATCATTATGAAATGGGTAGTTTTACAAGATAAAAATGAAAGAAACAGAAGAGGCATAATCCCAGAGGAAAACCTGCTTCAGTCTGCTTTCCACCAGACACTGGGAGAGGATTTCACCTTTCAGCAGGACAATAAACTAAAACACAAGGTCAAATCTACACTGGAGTTGCTTACCAAGAGGACAGTGAATCTATTTGTAAATCTATGGCAAGAACCGAAACTGGTTGTCTAACAATGATAACAACCTATTTGACAGAGCTCAAATCATTTTTTTTTATTTTTTATAATGCGCAAAAGTTGCACAATCCAAGTGTGGAAAGCTCTTAGAAACTTACCTAGAAAGACCTACAGCCAAATGTGCTTCAATATAATATTAACTCAGGGGTGTGAATACTTATGTAAATGAGATATTTCTGTATTTAATGTAATACATTTGCACAAAAAGAAAACTAACAACTTAATGAATTTTGAATTCAAGCTGCAACAACAAAATGTGGAATAAGTCAAGGGGTATGAACACTTTCTGAATGCACTGTATATTACTTTAGACTAAGTAGGTAAGAGCAGGGTCACATGCACAAATAGCCTATTACACATCTGAGTCATTTTGCAGATGCTCTTATCCAGAAAGACTCTAGCTTTCACACATGTTGGTTGACCTATGAACTGCTGAGAGCCATCACCAATCACCTCTGATTCCCTGCCAGGTTCTTGTTTTTAATTTTTTTAAATTATTATTTATTTTTTCTACCTCTTTTTTGTGGTATACAATTGGTAGTTACAGTCTTGTCTCATCGCTGCAACTCCTGTACGGACTCGGGAGAGACGGAGGTTGAGAGCCGTGCGTCCTCCAAAACACAACCCAACCAAGCTGCACTGCTTCTTGACACAATGCCCACTTAACCTGGAAGCCAGCCGCACCAATGTGTTGGAGGAAACACAGTGCACCTGGCGACCGGGTCAGCGTGCACTGCGAGCGGCCAGCCACAGGAGTCGCTAGTGCGTGATGGGACAAGGACATCCCTGCCAGCCAAACCCTCCCCTAAGCCGGACGACGCTGTGCCAATTGTGCGCCACCCCATGGGTCTCCCGGTCGCGGCCGGCTGCGACAGGGCCTGGACTCGAACCCAGAATCTCTAGTGGCGCAGCTAACACTGTGATGCAGTTCCTTAGAACAACGCACCACTCGGGAGGCCCCCAGCCAGGTTCTTACCCAGTTTACATTTCAGTAGGGGCTCCAGCAGTCTAAAGATGGACATCCTGATGGCTTGCATCTCAGTTTGGACCCTCTGTAACACCGCAGAGGGCACTCTGACAACACCGTCTGGAGAGAGATGAGGGAGAAAAACACAAACAGGTGTAAACATGTATTAAGGATTAGGTAATAGATTAATACACGAGAAGCCCTGATGAAGGCAGCTGTTGTGATAAAGTGTGTGTGTGTGTGTGTGTGTGTGTGTGGGGGGGGGTATACAGAAGCCCTATTTGGTAAAAGACCAAGTCCATATTATGTCAAGAACAGCTCAAATAAGCAAAGAGAAATGACAGTCCATCACTAGTTTGAGACATGAAGGTCATTCAATATGAAAAATGTCAAGAACTTTGGAAGTTTCTTCAAGTGCAGTCGCAAAAACCTTCAAGCGCTATGATGAAACTGGCTCTCATGAGGACCGCCACAGGAAAGGAAGACCCAGTATTACCTCTGCTGCAGAGGATAAGTTCATTAGAGTTACCAGCCTCAGAAATTTCAGCCCAAATAAATGGTTAACAGAGTTCAATTAACAGACATCTCAACATCAACTGTTCAGAGGAAACTGCTTGAATCAGGCCTCATGGTCGAAGTGCTGCAAAGAAACCACTACTAAAGGACACCAATAAGAAGAAGAGACGTGCTTGGGCCAAGAAACATGAGCAATGGACATTAGACCAGTGGAAATCTGTCCTGATGAGTCCAAATGTGAGATTTTTGGTTCCAACCACCGTGTCTTTGTGAGACGCAGAGTACGTGAATGGATGATGTCCGCATGTGTGGTTCCCACCGTGAAGCATGCAGGATGAGGTGTAATGGTGTGGAGGCGTCTTGCTGGTGACACTGTCTGTGATTTTTTTAGAATTCAAGGCACACTTAACAAGCATGGCTACCACAGCATTCTGCAGCAATACGCCATCCCATCTGGTTTGCACTTAGTGGGACTATCATTTGTTTTTCAACAGGACAATGACCCAAAAACACACATCCAGGTTGTGTCAGGGCTATTTGACCAAGAAGGAGAGTGATGGAGTGTTGCATCAGATGACCTGCCTTCCACAATCACCTGACCTCAACCCAATTGAGATGACTTGGGACAAGTTGGACTGCAGAGTGAAGGAAAAGCAGCCAACAAGGGCTCAGCATATGTGGGAACTCCTTCAAGACTGTTGGAAAAGCATTATTTATGAAGCTGGTTGAGAGAATGCCAAGAGTGTGCAAAGCTGTCATCAAGGCAAAGGGTGGCTAAAATATTAAATATATTTTAATTTGTTTAACACTTTTTTGGTTACTACATGATTCCATATGTGTTATTTCATCATTTTGATGGCTAAATACATGTAAATAAATAAATAAAATAATAATATTTCCTCTTCTTTTATCTCTCTCAAATATAGGACAGACATTTCTGAACAAACTTACTTCAGATTTTTTTTGTTGGGGGGAGGGGACCATCTGTTTATCCATGTAGTAAATATTTTATACAATTCATTTGTATGGGCTAACAGCAGAAAGGCCAAAAATTAATTATTATTATTTTTTTAAATGACACTTCAAGCAGTCTTAAAATTCTAAATCAAATAGATAAATTATCGTTGGTATGACCTTCTTAAAACAATTCCATATAGCTTAGTACAACCCCGCCGACATCGAGCTTAGACAGGGCTAAGTCTGTAGAGGGGTAATTCAATCAATACATGTATTGTATCAAAGGGATGGTGTGTGTGCGGATACATTCTTCCCCGTTCAAAATAGATATTCAGCTCTTAGCTGCCAATGTTGTACATCAATTCAAATAAAACTTACTAAATAGATAAGTCCACCCACCTGCGCCAGTGTGTTGGTAGGCTGTGATGAGACCACAGGCCCGGTTGTAACTCTCACACAGGTCCCAGACAGGTTGACCTACAGTGGGCCTCTTGGTGGGCCGTCTGTCCCTCAGGGTGTGAAGGTGGACCAGCGCTACCAGCAAGGTGTCCAGCCAACACAGACTATGCTCATTCCTCCAGAATAGGTGAGGCCCGGGAACCGGAACCAACTCCTCAGTTGAGATCACTTCCGGGTCAAAGTTGGGCACCACTACCTGCGTGTATTTAATAATAGAAGTCTTTCTCGGCCGGCCCATTTTCTTTTTTGGCGGTGATGGCACGACTTTCACTTCCTCAGTGACGCTTCCTTCCCGTTCTGTTTCCATGGTTTCGCCGGTCATCTCGTCCTCGCTACTGATTAGTTGCCGGGTGTTCTGAGCTCTTCTTCTAGCTTTGATAGGACCATCATCATCATCATGAACTTCAACAGGCACTTTGCTCTGACTGAGGTCCACACTACAGGGCCTACACATCACCTCTGGGGAGCACTCTTCCTCGTCAAAGACAGACAGATCATCCTCTCCGCACTCATTATCCATCAAGGCAGGTGTAGCCACCTCCTCCTCATCTTTCTCTAAAGCAGGGACAGCCTCCACCAAGGCAGGTAGAGAGTTCTCAACCTCTTCTGAGGCAGGGACAGCCTCCACCAAGGCAGGTAGAGAGTTCTCAACCTCTTCTGAGGCAGGGACAGCCTCCACCAAGGCAGGTAGAGCCTTCTCAACCTCTTCTGAGGCAGGGACATCATCCAAAGCCACAAGTATAGCCACGTCTTTCTCCTCGATTAAACACTCCTCTTCCTCATCTTTCTTTAAGACAGCGAGACCCTCCTTTATGCCAGGTGAAGCATTCTCTAAGACAGTCAGAGCATCCTGCAACACCAGGACAGCTTCCATGGCAGGTGGAACCATGGCAACCTTCTCTGGCGCAGACACAACCTTCTCTGGCGCAGACACAACCTTCTCTGGCGCAGACACAACCTTCTCTGGCGCAGACACAACCTTCTCTGGCGCAGACACAACCTTCTCTGGCGCAGACACAACCTTCTCTGGCGCAGACACAACCTTCTCTGGCGCAGACACAACCTCTCTGGCGCGCAGAGACACAACCTTCTCTGGCGCAGACACAACCTTCTCTGGCGCAGACACAACCTTCTCTGGCGCAGACACAACCTTCTCTGGCGCAGACACAACCTTCTCTGGCGCAGACACAACCTTCTCTGGCGCAGGCACAACCTTCTCTGGCGCAGGCACAACCTTCTCTGGCGCAGACACAACCTTCTCTGGCGCAGACACAACCTTCTCTGGCGCAGACACAACCTTCTCTGGCGCAGACACAACCTTCTCTGGCGCAGACACAACCTTCTCTGGTGCAGACACAACCTTCTCTGGCGCAGACACAACCTTCTCTGGCGCAGACACAACCTTCTCTGGCGCAGACGCAACCTTCTCTGGCGCAGACACAACCTTCTCTGGCGCAGACACAACCTTCTCTGGCGCAGACACAACCTTCTCTGGCGCAGACACAACCTTGACAGTCCTTTGTAAGGGAGGGTGAACCTTCTGACGTGATTGTGTAACTTCCCCTGGGGCAGTCAGAGCCTCTAAGAGAGACACTGTGTCCTCGAAGGTAGGGACAACCTCCACTAAGGCAACCTTGGCCAAGGGTTTCTCTGGGGCAGACGTTGAGGCAGAAACGGCCACATGTAAGGGACGTGAAATCTTCTCTGGGAGAGAAATGGCTACTTGCGGGGCAGAGAAAGTATTTTCTCGGGCAAATACAGCCTCCTGTAAAGTAGAGAGAACCTCCTTTTGTTCACCTTCAGACTCTACAGTAGACTCTACAGCAGAAACGGCCACCTGTAAGACTGGTAACATCTTCTTTTGGAGAGGAAAACCCTTGTCTAAAGTTGGTGTACCGTCCTCTGGGCGACAGACACCATCTTGTTCCTCTTCTAGGAGTTCCTGGTCCATTTCTTCTGGCATCGACCAACCAGAATCCTTGTGATATGCGTTGGCCCCTCCCCTCTCAGTCTCAGGAAGTGTGTGTTTGAGGGTTTTATTCACCACATCCATGCTGGTGTGTTCTGATTGGCGGATTCTCTCCTTCTTCCCATTAAAGCACTCTTCTTCCCCATTGAGTTTGCTGGTGATGCCGCTGACTGATAGAGCTCCACTCTGTGAAACGCCGTCCTCGGCCACTTCGGACTCCACCGATCGTGCATGTTTGGGGGAAGGTACAGGGTCTCCGTTTTCCAACCCGCAGGGGCTCTTCCTCTTGCTCCCTGTCTGAGTTTGGTGTAGAGGGGGTACGAGGCTGGCCAGGACATCCTCCAAAGGACGAGAGACCAAGGGAAACAGGCACTGTAGGGGAGAATAAGTTACTTTGATTTATTTGTTTATTTAAAACAGGCAAGAAAATTCATATTTACAATGGCCTGGCAAGAGGCGAGGCTGAATGAAGAAATGATGGGTAACTGTCGGGGAAGTTCAAACTTCACATTGGCTTCATATTGTTTCTTGATCCTACCACTTGTTTTCACTCTTGCATTGAAGGATGTGGCCCAGGAAAACACTAGAGGACAACACTCAAGACTATAAACTAGCAGAGTGAAAGGATACTTTAGCACAGTTTCTGAATGCATTTACTGCGCTGACAGTAACACAGAATTCAGCCAAAACTGGACTCTCTCATAATACTGCCACAATGGCGGACAACAAAACAAATCCAGGCAAGGGCCAGTTTCTCTAGGAAACTACTAAACCCGGTGTCTTGTTCAGACAGTTTAGGATTCACCCATTGATCCACCCTTGTTTTTTGTTGACGTTGTGCTGATTGTGTGCGCGTGTATACGTGTGTGTCTGTGTACGTGAGCACATGTGTGTGTGTGTGTGTTAACGTTACCCTACCTGTGGGTCAGTGCAGAGAGTGATGAACTCCTGGGAGTTGATCCTGTAGGAGCGCAGGGCCAGAGACTGTCCTTTAGCAGCACACCATGGACAGGTCTCCAACAAAGCTGAGCGTTCCTGGATCTGCAGGGACCAATCACAAAACATGTTAATATCCCTGATAGATATCAGTAGGGGAGGGTAACCTGGTCAACGGAGAGACCACATACAGTAAATACACATTGTACAGTATTGTACAGTATCATTGAGTACAACAGAGTATGACCAGTATCGTGACACTTGTTAGTACCTTAGCCAGAAGACAAAAAAACAAAGCAGATTTTCACTTCTTTAGGAAGACAGCCATAATGTTGTAAACAGATGTAAACATGTTGTCATCCAGAGAGACATTCATTTTCCAAGATATAGCACACAATATTTTACTTACAGCAGGTTTTTAAAGGACCAAAGAGTATAACCTGCTTTGTGTTTTCATTTAATGCATCGGGGAGGGGATCCCGATAATGGTATCGTCAAAATAGAATTGAGTGCCATCAGAGTATCGTACACAGTATCATTTAGAATCAGAGAGTATCTTAATGCCATATAGTACAGTGTAGTATCAAATTAGAGGACACAGTATCATAGATTTTTTTTTTGTATCTCAAGATATCATTTATTACAGTGGATTTACAATCCAGTCGATGAGAATCATTTTTAAGTTTTGCATTGTACCCGGCAGTCAATGTCAATCAATCTAGCCCTCAAAAGCACCCACACAACAGATCGATTTTGAATGTTGATTTGGGATACAAGAGGATTCTGCCTTCCCAATCAGACAGCATCTCTCAGACCCAAAATAGCTTTGCACAAGTGACAGTAAGTGAGAGGAAGACAATACGAGTTCAACTGACTTTTTCCCAATAACCTGCTAGCGGGCCAGGGGCCCCCAAACCAGTGCCGTCGCCACTCATCACAGGCAAACCACTGCTGTTTGTTGTTGTTGTAGCCAGTACTGTCAGTGTCCTGCGTCATTCACTTTACATTACCATATCACTGTGACCACCCAGTCTCACCACCTCAGCATGGTAGGCTATGGGGGAGGGACAACAACAAAGCAGAAGATGTTAGGTACAGTGAGTGTTACCAAGAGATGTATGTATCTAAAGAAGAAGAGTCAGAGAATGAACCCATGTCAGCCAATGGAACTCCGGCCTTCTGACAAGGCAATTGACTACCATATTTATTCAGATGTGCAACACAGCCCTATTCTAGCCACCAGAACTGAAGATTAGTGTAGCTAAGCACGGTCTTTCAGGGGTAGAATATAGGGTTTCATGATTAAGTAGTTACCTAGTTCAACCAGTATCTTTACGTTAGGGACCTCTAAAGTCCAGAATGCTCCGATTCATAGGCGTTATAATAATAAACCAATGAGCGAAGTTATTTTGGTTATTCGAGTTTTATAGTTGTACTGTTGATCATGCTTAACCAGGACCAGTTGATTTGAAAATATATTTTACGGATGATAGTAACAGGATATACTGAAAAGGTATTTGAGCTAATATTTTTATTTGACCGATTTACTTAAGCCTTTTTTTTATACCGGCCATAACGGGAGTAAATTAAGGTAGTTTCTCAGCGAAATTCAATGAACGCATTTTGCCATTATAACGCTTGCAGAGCTAGTGAATGGGAGTTTGAGTCGGAGCTTTCTGGGAGTCAGAAGGGTCTAACGCAGATGCTGGTCTGTTGGTCAAAGTTAACAATTGTCACGCTGACAGACAGTACATTGGCAAAGTACACATGCAGCAAAACGTTGGCATTACGTTTGGATATCTAACGAAGTTAGCTAAATTAATCGCTAAACGTTATACACCCATAATCGTTCATACTAATGTCCGTAACACAGTTGATATGACAATGCAGGGAATGTGATTTAATCTTACTGTGAAAAAAATAGTAACGTTAGCTATAACGTGGTGCGGTTTTTGTTAGTTGTTAGCAATGCCATGCTAGCTAGCAGTTTGAAAAAACGCTAGACCTCAAACCTTGCTAATATTTTAACATACCTCAGTAAAGCGCTTATTATATCCAATTTAGAGATGAATATGATTCCAATAATCCATCTGAATTTAATTAATTCATCAACTCGGGTCCCCGGTGTTTTTCCACGTGTACCGCTCTTTCGGGATCGAAACGTTGTGTTTCCGGTTGGGGGCGTTCCACTAGATAACCCACACACAAAGTCAAAATTGTCTGCATTGTAGAAAATTCATGAAAAGCTACAAATTTGGTCTTAATTTTTTTTTTTTTTTTTTTAGGCATACGGTTAATAATGAGGTGGAGGTTAGGTTGGAAATCAGATTTTAAGAAGACAAATTGTAGAAAATGGGCGGGGTTTATGACTTTGTGGCTGTGGTAGCTAATGAAAATCGCTGGCGCTGGTTGTGTAGCAAGCTTTTACCTTCCTTTCGAACGAGGAAAAAGACTTTGGTGTACCACCCCCCAATGGTCACACAATGTATAACACCTTACTGGCTAGACTGGTCATAGATAAGGATAGAGGCCTCTAGTGGCAAAAAGGCTATTTATCATGGGCGGTGCGACTGAGGACTTCCACCATTTTAATATAATCAACTGGGTGGGACTTCTAACTTCATTGGCTGATCCATGTCCAACCGGGACATCAGGAAGGATCAGACAAGAAAATTGATTACTTCAGAACGGATTGTCTCAATGGTACTGCCCATTGGCTAGACTGTAAACTCTCCTTCCAGACTCACATTAAGCATCTCCAATCCAAAATTAAATCTAAAATCGGCTTCCTATTTCGCAACAAAGCATCCTTCACTCATGCTGCCAAACATACCCTCGTAAAACTGACCATCCTACTGATCCTCGACTTCAGCGATGTCATCTATAAAATAGCCTCCAACACTCAACTCAACAAATTAGATGCAGTCTATCACAGTGCCATACGTTTGTCACCAAAGCCCCATATACTACACACCACTGCGACCTGTATGCTCTCGTTGGCTGGCCCTCGCTTCATTCTCGGCGCCAAACCCACTGGCCCCAGGTCATCTATAAGTCTCTGCTAGGTAAATCCCCGCCTTATCTCAGCTCACTGGTCACCATAGCAGCACCCACCCATATCACGCGCTCCAGCAGGTATATCTCACTGGTCACCCCCAAAGCCAATTCCTCCTTTGTCCTCCTTTCCTTCCAGTTCTCTGCTGCCAATGACTGGAATGAACTGCAAAAATCACTGGCGCTGGAGACTCGTATCTCCCTCTCCAACTTTAAGCACCAGCTGTCAGAGCAGCTCACAGATCACTGCACCTGTACATAGCACATCTGTAAACAGCCCATCCAACTACATCATCCCCATACTGTATTTATTTACTTATCTTGCTCCTTTGCACCCCAGTATCTCTACTTGCACATTCGTCTTCTGCCCATCTACCATTCCAGTGTTTAATTGCTATATTGTAATTACTTCGCCACCATGGCCTATTTACTGCCTTAACTCCCTTATTTGACCTCATTTGCACTCACTGTATATAGACTTTTCTTTTTTTCTACTGTATTATTGACTGTATGTTTGTTTATTCCATGTGTAACTCTGTGTTGTTGTATGTGTCGAACTGCTGTGCTTTATCTTGGCCAGGTCGCAGTTGTAAATGAGAACTTGTTCTCAACTAGCCTACCTGGTTAAATAAAGGTGAAATAAATAAAACAAATAATAATAATAATAATTCTGTCACAGACACAAGGATGAGTCCTCTATCTACCTCTATGAGACTGGTACATTTTGATTGAAATCAAGAAGAACAGCAGATTCAGCACAGTTGCCTGCAACACACAGCAGACATTGTAGAGTAGAGGTCCAATCTATTTAATAGATTTGATAATAATATAAGATTACATGGTCATCATAATGTGAATAATTGCTGTACTAATATGAATACTACTAATAATAATTGCTGTACTAATATGAATACTGATACTAATAAT
>NW_027258719.1:5000-57832 GCF_045791955.1 Oncorhynchus clarkii lewisi | reverse complement strand
TTGGTATAGTGGTGAGGTTTTAATGGGTGTAGGGTTAGTTGGTAGGGCACATTTTTCCCCCTTCCCTTTGTCACAAAGTGTAATGAATTAACGCTCAAGAACAGCAGGCTGACAGCCCAGACAGTAGGTGGCGGCATGAACCTCCTAACGTATGTTTGCGTATTTACATAATACCATAAAATAAATGCAATGTCCAGAGCAGAAACTATACCATGAAGTTCATGGGACTGTCCATAGATCTGAGATAGAAATGTGACGAGGCATATTATCTGGGGAAGGGTATAAAACACTTTATAGAATGTTGAGATTTTCCTAAGAGCACAGTTGTCTCCATCATTTGAAAATTGAAAAAATATGGAACTACCTGGAAACTGGCCGTCTGACTAAACTGAGCAACCTAGCGAGAAGGTCATTGGCCAGAGAGGTGACCAAGAACCCAATGAACACAGTGACAGAACTCCAGAGTTCCCTGGCTGAGATGGGAGAACCTGTCTCTACAGCACTTCACCAACTGGGCTTTATGGGAGAGTGGCCACATGACAGCACACCTGGAGTTTACAAAAAAAGCATGTGAAAGACACATGTAAAGCACTATGTCTGTACAAAACCAGGCACAGCTCATCACCCATCTAACACCATCCCTACCGTGAAGTGGTGGTGGCAGAATCATGCAATGGGGAGGCTTTTCAGCGGCAGGGAAAGGGAGACTGGTAAGGATAGAGGGAACAATGAATTGGGCCAAATACAGGAAAATCCTTGAGAACCTGCTTCAGAATGCAGAATGTCCTGTTGGAAGATTTACGTTTCAACAGGACAATGACCCCAAGCATATAGCAAAAGCAACTCTGGAAATGCCTCAAAACAAGAATGTGAAAGTCGTTCAGTGGCCTAGACTTGAATCCCATTGAAAATCTGTGGAAAGACTTGAAGATTGCTGTTTGCTGCAGCTCCCCATCTAACTTAACAGAGCTCGAGGAAATATGCAAGGAAGATTGGAGACAACCCCCAAATCCAGATGTGCAAAGGTGATACAGACATTCCTATGACAACGCAAAGCTGTCATCACTGCCCAAGGTGCTTCTAGAAAATATTGACTCGGGTGTGAATACTTACGTAAATAGATATTTTTTGTTTTTCATTTTCAATAAATGTTCAATAACATTTCTAAAAACATGTTTTCACGTTGTCATTATGGGGTATTGTGTGTAGATGGGTAAGAAAAACAATTATATTTAAACATATTTCAATTCAGGGTGTAACAACAGAATGTGGAATAAGTCAAGGGCTATAAACACTTTCTGAAGGCACTGTATTACCCCCATCATTTTAGAATTAATGAAACAGAGCTCCTCTAGACATTTAGTATAGTTGATATTAAAATGTAAGAAAACTCTCTCAAATATAATTGACATTTTATAGTAAACCAGTTATATTTTCATAACGGTAAAGAAAATGCTTTTATCATGAACCTGTAGCTAGGCTTTCCATAATGCGCAATTTACAGCGCGCCAAAAATAACCGGGACATCTTTCCCATAATATCCTTCCGCACAACTGAATGATATAAGAACATATCACTGTTGGCCCTGGGATAGATTTCTATAATTATACTATTTATAGCTATTCATGTGGTCATTGATATGAATACAGCATGACATAATTGGGGATTAGAAATGTATAATCACTACTTTTTATGATGAACTATGTTGTCTTGCGCCAGGATACTGCGTGCTGTCACTTGTCTTCCAGTGACGTTTGTGGCGCCAGAAATCAAGGGTTTTGGTTGGGGAGGGTTGTGTGTTAGTACGCGCCTTATATTACCTAGGAATGTTATTAATTCGTTTCAGTTTTGATACAATTAAGTAGTCCCATATTTATGCTTTAGTATTAAAAAAGATCGGTCTAAAGTTAGGATGGTGATGCTACGCAGCAGCGGCGTGGGCGCGGAACCAGCAACTCGGAAGAGGAACCGGGTTGACTTGGATACGAGCTCCGAGTTTCTGTCGCTGGAGAGCGCATCGCAGACAAAGTCGAGTCGGCTGAAGAGGGGCCTGGATGACAGCTCCAGTAACACTGAAAACACGCGAAATGTGAGGCCCTTTTAGATAGTTGACATTATAAAATGTCACTGTAAACTCGGCTTTTGTTAGCTATATGACAGCTGTTAGCTAACCAGCTAACTAGCTAGCCCGACATTGATGTTGTTTATGTGCCTAGTTAACCGCATTCTATGCTAATGTTATAAATGAGTTGGCCTGTTAGCTCCTGTCTCTAGTTTACATACCCTATGGGGTATCGCCCATAGATGTATATATTGTGGAGTTGAGGTACTCAGCTAGTTAGCTAGCCCCTTTTAGATGGCTAGTAAGTACCACTGACTAACAATAACTTTAATGATTCTTTCTGAATGTGGACAGCTATGTTGCCTGCTAGCTAACTTCTATAGCTAGCCAGCTGTAAGTTAGCTTACTACACTTAAAGTGACTGGATTCCTATGTGAATGCAGCTGATGTTTTAGTGTTTTCCTAACATAGGGCCACTCGATGGTGAAGGAGGAGGATAGCCCTCCGAAACGAGGATCCCTGAGGACCAGGGGACAGACCGTCAAACACGAGGTGTCCTTGGCTAAAATAAATGGCCAAACCAAGTCCCCTGAGAAAGAGGAGGAAACTGGCGAACACAGCACAAGGTAACTACTTATGTTTTATGCAGATAACTGGTATTCATTGTATGTAAAATCAGCTTCTACTCCTCTCAGTATAGTCGGTGAGATGCATGACCACAGAAACATGTTTACAAACCTAAGGTGTCATCACAACCCTCAATGTTTATGTTCTCATTTTGTTGATCTCTGCAGGAAATCCCCAAGACTGCAGGGCGATGGAAAAGTCTCCGCGTCATCCAGGGATAAGCAATCTGAAGCTGGTAACTAGATCATTTCTACATCACATTTTGAATGAATCAATGCCACCTCCAACAGTACAGCGAGAAGGAGACACCATTGGTTTCATTTATGTCAGCTACAATGTTTATCATCAAGTTAATGATAAATAAATAAATCTTCTTCCAGATGAAGTTGAGGAAGAAGAGGCCTCTACTCTGAAGACCCAGTTTGTTCTGCGTCCCAGGGAGGAGGACAGCTCTGTGAGACGCAGCTCCAGGATCACCAGATACAAGCGCAACTCCAGGAACCAGTCTGTCCTCTATAACCGCCTCATCACCAAGTAAGAACATCTCCATCAGCAGGCATCGTACATCAGGGGTGGCCAACCCTCCTAGCTACCCATCTACCACAGGGGTTTTCCCTCCAGCCCTAATCTAGCACCGGGGCAGGAGGAATCATGCCCCAGTAACTCTCGTGGAGGAGGGTTGGGTCACCACTGTTGTACATGTTCTTGTCAGTCTGGTTTGCATGTTTATAACAGCGAAGTTGATAACAGCTAGCGGTAACGGTGAAATGAAACAGTCCCTGTTTTTGTTTTTTTCCCATTCTATTCGTAAAGCACAGCTGAGGCAGTGCTGCAGAAGATGGATGATATGCAGAAGATGCGTCGCCGGTTAAGAAGCAGGGATACTACAGAGGAGGTCAACATTATTCATGCTACAGGTTCACAGCTTTATAATAGATTTAGTTCAATATCACCATGATGTCCCCCCCAATAATGTTATTTTTCCCCCTTTTTAAAAATTTTTTAGGACCTTGTAATCTACGCTGGGGCCAAGAGGAAAAGGACCTCTGAAAGAACCGAGGAAGGAAGTGAAGACCCTCAAGAGAATAAAAATGGAGTGACCTCCAGTGAAGAGGAGAATGATGAGGAAGAGGGAGGCAAAAATAATCAGGCAGATGACGAAGATGACGACGACGACGATGACGACGACCGTAATGAAGATGATGATGAGGAGGAGGACGATGATGATGACCATGATGAAGATGACAACCAGAAACGTTATGACTTCAGGCAGAGGAAAGCTGCCGTTCGCTACCAGGCACCACGGGAGGGTTAGATATTTTCTGTTGAAACTATTTGCATCTTTTATTTCACTGAAGTCTGTATACTTCTAGCCATCAGCACCGGTGCATGGACTCTACATTTATTGTCACGCTTTAGTAGTAGTTGTTATTCCCATAACCTGTCCTTCTACTCGTTTCTCATGGTTGACCTTTTATTTCCCACAGAGCCCAAGACAAAGGCCATCTTCTTCAAGACTTCAAGACACTTGTCCCCATCCAGGCGGAGGTATAGGTTCAGCTCTACTGGTCCGAGAAGCCCTTACAACATAAGGAGAGGCAACAGGTCTGTAGAAGTAGGTTCATTTTCTCTACTGGTCTGCCTGAGAAGCCCTTACAACATAAGGAGAGGCAACAGGTCTGTAGACTAAAGAACCTAGTACCTACTACCTTCCATGTCTGACCTATCAAGTTTAGTTTAACATTCTTTCCTAACTATTACAACAAATCACAATTCATTCCTAAGTTCTACTTCCTTGTGCTTCTGATTTCTGGCATCCACAGGAGTGTGTCTGATAGGTAAGTCATTGTCAGTGTGTCAGATGTGTGGTGACATCAGGGTTTCCGTAATGGCTGGTTTCTTGGTCATTGATTTGTGTGCATTATGTTGTCTGTATTAGTCAGTGACGTTACTGACCTCTTAACCTCTGGCTCTGCCATACTCCTTTCTTTACTGTGTAGAAGAAGACATGCCATCCACAGTAGTGACTCAACCTCCTCGTCGTCCTCCTCTTCCTCCTCCTCCTCTGACGATGATAAGTTCCAGAGGAGGAGGAGGAAGAGCAGGAACAGATCGGTGAATAGATGTCTTCCCATGAATCTACTGAAGGAGGATGTCCTGGGAATCCACAAGGACAGGATGAAGATTGGAGCCAGTCTAGCTGACGTTGACCCCATGCAGATAGACCAGACAGTAAGTCTAGCTGACGTTGACCCCATGCAGATAGACCAGACAGTAAGTCTAGCTGACCTTGACCCCATGCAGATAGACCAGACGGTAAGTCTAGCTGACGTTGACCCCCATGCAGGTAGACCAGACGGTAAGTCTAGCTGACGTTGACCCCCATGCAGGTAGACCAGACGGTAAGTCTAGCTGACGTTGACCCCATGCAGGTAGACCAGACAGTAAGTCTAGCTGACGCACCAGTCATATGTTAAGTCCGTGAGGGGGAATGAAAGAGGGAAAGGATAGATAACTGGGACAGCCCCGGACAACCATTGTCCAACATTGAAATGGTGTAACGTTGTTTTCTAGGTGCGTTTTGACAGCATTGGGGGACTGACCAGACACATCTCTGCCCTGAAAGAGATGGTGGTCTTCCCTCTGCTTTACCCAGAGGTGTTTGAGAGGTTCAAGATCCAACCACCAAGGTAGCGAGAAATACATGTTTAGAAAGTCATCCATACTGTTACGGTGAAATGATCTAGGATCTGTTGTTGCTCTTGATGCTGTAGATTCTTACTGTGTGTGTGTGTAGGGGCTGTTTGTTCTACGGACCTCCTGGAACAGGGAAGACTCTAGTGGCCAGGGCGTTGGCTAACGAGTGCAGTCAGGGAGAGAGGAAGGTCTCTTTCTTCATGAGAAAGGGAGCAGACTGCCTCAGCAAGTGGGTGGGAGAGTCCGAACGGCAGCTACGTCTTCTCTTCGACCAGGTCATTACCGATCGTTATTCTCCATGGAAGTTGGCTTCTTGTTCTGAAATATATTGTGTTCCAGGATGTTGAAACCAAGATGAGTTGGGAGGAGGAAATACTAAAAAATATTTTTTATTTTATTTTTTACAAATCTTTTAGGCGTATCAGATGCGGCCATCGATTATATTCTTTGATGAGGTTGATGGGTTGGCTCCCGTCCGCTCAAGCAGACAGGACCAGATACACAGGTTAGACACTTGTGTTGATCACTGGAACAAATTGATTTGAATACAAACATTTATTGCTTCTCGTTTTTAGCTATTTGGTATCTTTTTGTTTAGTACGACTTGGTAAAGTGGGAATAATGTTCTGTATGTGTTTCCATCTTACAGTTCCATCGTGTCCACTCTCCTTGCCCTGATGGATGGGTTAGACAGCAGAGGAGAGGTCGTGGTGATCGGAGCGACTAACCGTCTGGATTCTATAGACCCAGCTCTCAGGCGACCTGGGCGCTTCGACCGAGAGTTCCTCTTTGGCCTGCCTGACAGAGAGGTGAGACGAGGGTCTTAGTGACCACGGCTGTAGTCATTAGTGCACGCTGTAGAAAACAGTTTTGCAACAAAAAAACAGATTTCTAGTAGACACATTCAGGTAGGTCCCTCTCTGTTTGGTTGAGTTTGCTTCCGTTTGGTTCCTAGTGAATAAACCACTGATGGAGGTCATGTTTGTTCAAATCATATTATGTGTGTGCACGCACATACACACACAGTACCTGTCAAAATAGTGGGCACCTACTCATTCAAGAGTTTTTCTTTATTTTTACTATTTTCTACTTTGTAGAATAATAGTGAAGTCATCAAACTATGAAATAACACATTGAATCATGTAGTAACCAAAAAAAGTGTTAAAACAAATCAGAATATATTTTATATTTGAGATTCTTCAAAGTAGCTACCCTTTGCCTTGATGACAGCTTTGCACACTCTTGGTATTCTCTCAACCAGCTTCATTAGGTAGTCACCTGGAACGCATTTCAATTAACAGATGTGCCTTGTTAACTTAATTTGTGGAACTTCTTTCCTTATTAATGCGTTTGAGCCAATCAGTTGTGACAAGAAAGGGGTGGTATACAGAAGACAGCCCTATTTGGTAAAAGAACAAGTCCATATTATGGCAAGAACAGCTCAAATTAGCAAAGAGAAGCGACAGTCCATCATTACTTTAAGACATGAAGGTCAATCAATCCGGATAATATCAAGAACTTTTAACATTTATTCAAATGCAGTCGCAAAAACCATCAAGTGCTATGATGAAACTGACTCTCACGAGGACCACCACAGGAATGGAAGACCCAGAGTTACCTCTGCTGCTGAGGATTATAAATTCATTAGAGTTACCAGCCTCAAAAATCAGCAATTAACTGCACCTCAAATTGCAGCCCAAATAAATGCTTCACAGAGTTCAAGTAACTGACACATCTCAACATCAACTGTTCAGAGGAGACTGTGTGAATCAGGCCTTCATGGTCGAATTGCTGCAAAGAAACCACTACTAAAGGACACCAACAATAAGAAGAGACTTGCTTAGGCAAAGAAACGCAAGCAATGGACATTAGACTGGTGGAAATCTGTCCTTTGGTCTGATGAGTCCAAATTTGTGAGACGCAGAGAAAGTGAGCGGATGATCTCCGCATGTTTGGTTCCCACCGTGAAGCATGGAGGAGGAGGTGTGGGGGTGCTTTGCTGGTGACACTGTCAGTGAATTATTTTGAATTAAAGGCACACTTAACCAGCATGTTTACCACAGCATTCTGCAGCGATTCGCCATCCCATCTGGTTTGGGCTTAGTGGGACTAACATTTGTTTTTCAACAGGACAATGACTATTTGACCAAGAAGGAGAGTGATGTAGTGTTGCATCAGATGACCTGGCCTCCACAATCCCCCGACCTCAACCCAATTGAGATGGTTTGGTATGAGTTGGACCACAGAGTGAAGGAAAAGCAACCAACAAGTGCTCAGTATGTGTGAGAATGACTTCAAGACTGTTGGAAAAGCATTCCAGGTGAAGCTGGTTGAGAGAATACCAAGCGTGTGCAAAAGCTGTCAAGGCAAAATGTGGCTACTTTGAAGAATCTCAAGTATAAAATGTTTTGATTTAATAAAAATAATAAAAAAAATGTTGTTACTACATGATTCCATATGTGTTATTTCATAGTTTGGATGTCTTCACTATTATTCTACAATGTAGAAAAATAAAAGCCCTTGAATGAGTAGCTGTCCAAACTTTTGACTGGTCCTGTATGTATGATAAAAGATCACTTGTGTGAGACGTAAACCGGTAACATTGCTTTGTTCTACTAAGATTAGGGTATTTTGTTTTTGGAAACATTCATATTTGACATAAATGGTCATGTTTTTGTCCACTGCAGGCTCGGAAGGATATTCTGCAGATCCACACCAGACAGTGGACTCCCCAGCCATCAGCCTCGTTCCTGGAAGAACTGGCAGACAAGTGTGTTGGTATGTTTTCTTTTAATCCCTCCCAAACCAACCAATCGTTTTTAAAAGATGACCCATTCTTTCAAATGTCATTTTAAAATTCCAAGCTGTTAAATATTTCAATGGGCTCACTGAAAATGTTGTGTGTGGTGTGTGTGTGTGTGTGTAATCAGAACATGTAGAGGATGCTCTCTTGCATTGTCAGACTGTTTCCCGACGTCCTCCTGCTCTGGTCTCCTAGGTTACTGCGGTGCTGACATGAAGGCGGTGTGTGCTGAGGCGGCTCTGTGTGCCCTGAGGAGACGCTACCCTCAGATCTACTCCTCGTCCCAGAAGCTGGTTTTAGATGTGGCATCTATCTCCATCGGCAGCAGGGACTTCCTGTCAGCCATGAGGAAGACGGTCCCAGCCTCCCAGAGAGCTGTGTCGTCCCCGGCCAAGGCTCTGACTCCTGTGGTCCAGCCACTGCTTGGTGCAGCCTTACAGACTGTACTGGGTGCAGTTAGCAGGCTGTTCCCACATGCAGAACAGGGGCTCAAGAGAGATAAGCGAGACAACGGTGAGTCAACTGGGACAAGATATTTAATTTTTTTTTGTTGCCAAAGCTTTTGCTACAGTGTGCCCTAATAAACATGACCCAGGTTTGGTATGCCTGTTGTATAAGAATGGGTATGTTGTATTGTGTTCTTGAACGTCATACTTGGTTTATCGTGCTCTAAGATGTTTCGCCACTTGTCTTCAGGTTTCCTCCCAGCTGGTGTTTTAGACGCTGATCTCCTGCACAGTGAAGATGAGGACTCCTCTGTCTGCATCACCGGTCTCTCTCACAAGGCCAAGGCAGCTGGGGGCTTCCTGCATTTCAGCAGGTGAGTAACAGGTTGTCCAACGCACAGAAATCCTTATTCCAAATGTGTCTTTCTCCCACTCCTCCCTGAAGTGTGCACGGGACATCTTTTGAAATCTGTGTTGGGGACTGAAGTGTACACTTTATGAGAATGGGTATTGAGCTCCGGTCTTGTAAAGTATTTTATAGTCTTTTTCTCTCCCCTCTCCTCTGTTCTCCCAGGAGCGTGCTGAACCAGCCCACATCGTACCGTCCCAGGCTGCTGCTGGCGGGGCGTCCTGGGTCAGGTCAGAGCAGTCACCTGGCCCCTGCTGTGCTCCATGCCCTGGAGAAGTTCACAGTTTACACCCTGGACATGGCCGTGCTGTTCGGAGTCAGCACCACCTCTCCTGAGGAGGCCTGCGCTCAGGTACTGGATCACACCCTGTTTTCTGTATAGTGCACTATTGAGCCCTGTGCCATCGGCCATGACTGTCCATCTCTGGGTTCATCTTTAGTCTTTGAGTCCTTGATTCTTCACATATTTGGAGAAGGTCCTAGGAGAGAGGAGTCAAAGAAAGACTTTTGAGATGAACCCAGAGATGGACAGTATTGATGAACCTAGAGATGGGCAGTATTGATGAACCTAGAGATGGACAGTATTGATGAACCTAGAGATGGGCAGTATTGATGAACCTAGAGATGGGCAGTATTGATGAACCTAGAGATGGACAGTATTGATGAACCTAGAGATGGACAGTATTGATGAACCTAGAGATGGGCAGTATGTGATGTCTTGTATGTTTGGACTCTTAGCTCTTCTGTGAGGAGGCATGCAGGTCCATATAAACACTGATCTGTAATGATGTGTTTCGTTGTGTTGTAGATGTTCTGTGAGGCCAAGAGGACGTCCCCCACTATCCTTTATATCCCTCACATCCAGAGGTGGTGGGACACGGTGGGGTCTGCTCTCAGAGCTACCTTCCTCAGCTTGTTACAGGACATCCCCTCATTCTCACCCATCCTGCTGCTGGCCACCTGTAATGTCCCCCACAGCAGCCTCTTCCCTGAGGTAGGTACTGTAGACACACACCGCCCCACAGCAGTGTAACGGGATGTAGTGAACACACCGCCCCACAGCAGTCTAACAGGATGTAGTGAACACACCGCCCCACAGCAGTCTAACGGGATGTAGTGAACACACCGCCCCACAGCAGTGTAACAGGATGCCGTGAACACACCGCCCCACAGCAGTCTAACAGGATGTAGTGAACACACCGCCCCACAGCAGTCTAACAGGATGTAGTGAACACACCGCCCCACAGCAGTCTAACAGGATGTAGTGAACACACCGCCCCACAGCAGTCTAACGGGATGTAGTGAACACACCGCCCCACAGCAGTGTAACAGGATGCCGTGAACACACCGCCCCACAGCAGTGTAACAGGATGTAGTGAACACACCGCCCCACAGCAGTCTAACAGGATGTAGTGAACACACCGCCCCACAGCAGTCTAACAGGATGTAGTGAACACACCGCCCCACAGCAGTCTAACGGGATGTAGTGAACACACCGCCCCACAGCAGTCTAACAGGATGTAGTGAACACACCGCCCCACAGCAGTTGGATGTAGTGAACACACCGCCCCACAGCAGTCTAACAGGATGTAGTGAACACACCGCCCCACAGCAGTCTAACGGGATGTAGTGAACACACCGCCCCACAGCAGTCTAACAGGATGTAGTGAACACACCGCCCCACAGCAGTCTAACAGGATGTAGTGAACACACCGCCCCACAGCAGTCTAACAGGATGTAGTGAACACACCGCCCCACAGCAGTCTAACGGTATGTAGTGAACACACCGCCCCACAGCAGTCTAACAGGATGTAGTGAACACACCGCCCCACAGCAGTCTAACAGGATGTAGTGAACACACCGCCCCACAGCAGTCTAACAGGATGTAGTGAACACACCGCCCCACAGCAGTGTAACGGGATGTAGTGAACACACCGCCCCACAGCAGTCTAACAGGATGTAGTGAACACACCGCCCCACAGCAGTTGGATGTAGTGAACACACCGCCCCTAACATCACCAACATGGCAGTGTATTTTGTCTGCTGTGTGTTATGTGAGTGTAGGATTTTGATGTTTTTTAAGGACTCTTTCTTGGAAGATTAGTCCAAACGAGGACTAAAAGAGATCCTAATAAAATCTAATCACCAAAGGGACACAAGCCCTAGAAAATGTGCACTCATTCCCTCCCCCTGTGGGAGAAGCTGGAGGGTTGGAATTGGGCTTCTGGGCAGGGGATCAGTCAGAATGATCTCGTTCATTCCCATTCAGCTGAATGTTATGTTCACTTGGTGAATCATCACCCCCCCATAGGTCCAGGACCTGTTCTGTGCTGAGTATGGAGAGGTGCTCCAGGTTCAGGTCCCAACCCCACAGGAGAGAAGGAACTTCTTTGACGATCTCATCCTAAACCAGGCTGCCAAAGCTCCTGCATCCCAGAAGAAAGCAGGTAAGACTGCATCATACTCTTGAGATATTCTAGTGGAATCCTGGATAATGGTCCAAAATGGTTAAACAAGCTCAACTTAAACTAGAACGTTCTCTGTACCAAAGCTGTCAGCACTCGCTCAGTCATGTGGTTAGTCACTAACCTCCCTGTTCTCCTCCCCAGTGCTTGCAGCCCTGGAGGTGCTTCCTGTTGCTCCCCCTCTTCCCCCAAGGATGCTGACAGAAAAGGAGCAGCAGCGATTGGAGGAGCAGGAGGAAGACACTCTCAGGGAGCTCCGCCTCTTCCTGCGTGATGTCACCAACCGCCTCTCTCAGGACAAACGCTTCAAGGCCTTTACCAAGCCTGTCGACCTGGAGGAGGTGAGACTGACCATCAATTGCTGTAGAAGTGTCTGCGTTCTAGAGGGGGCGGGCTGCGTTCTAGCGGGGGGCCGCGCTCTGAGCCATGTATAAACATCAGATGAGGGTTAAATAAAGAGAAGAGGCCAGATGTTGTCTAAACATGGACATGGTAGAATCTCTATCACGTGGAGAATGGCTGACCTGTTGTTTTGATGGATCACGGTCTTGTCTAGGTACCTGACTATGCTACAGTTATAGAGCAGCCCATGGACCTGTCCACTGTCCTCTCTAACATCGACACTCACAAGTACGTGACTGTGAAGGAGTTTGTCCACGACGTGGATCTCATCTGGAAGAACTGTCTGGAATACAACCCTGACAAAGATCCTTCCGGTAGGAAATGGGCTATATCCAGAATGTTGTTGTATAACAGGATGTAGTGGGAGAATGTTTCCTTTATTTCATAAATTAATTTATTAATTCAACTAATCATTCATTACTTCATTCAGCCAACTATTAATTCATGAATCAATCCATTCATCATTTCATAATCATACTGATGACAAGTCTGTGTCCTGGATGTTTTCCAGATCGTCAGATCCGCCACAGAGCCTGTGCTCTGAAGGACACTGTTCAGGCCATCGTCAAAGACGAACTGGATGAAGACTTTGAGAAGATCTGCGAGGATATCAAGGAGTCCCGCAGCACAAGAGGTCAGGTGTTATTCTATTGGTGCAGAGTAGTTCCAGAAAGATGGTTCTAGAGTAGAAATGCATTTGATCTTTTAATTTGTTCAGGGACCAGTTGATCTGTTCTGCTGCTCTCCTGGATGGAGGAAAGAAGAGCGTTCCTGATAGATTTAAATATGAACTGCCTCTCTCTCTACTTCCAGGTTGCTCCACTTCAAGGTTCGCTCCATCCTACTATCACGTTCATCCCAAGACCAGAGCAGTGGATGCCAAGAGCACCGATGCAGCAGGCCCCTCTAAGGAGTCTACCGCTGCTGCTCCCTCAGCTGTGACCACGCCACGCCCTTCAGGTTAGCAAGCAACTCAACGTACAGACACACAATGCTACACAGGTTAGCATTTCACTACTCTGCAGACAGACTGTTGTTTCCACTAGCCCATAGAGAATGAGCTGCGGAGAGCTTTACAGATCTATCCTCTACAGATCTATCCTCTACTAACTGCTGGTAATGAGAGACGGGATGATAACACCGTGTCAGTTTCTCTCACCATGTTTACACTCATCATTCAGTCATTCATAAAGGTGGTTTTTGAATTGGCTTTGATTATCTGGTCATCTGCTTCTCAGCAGCTCAGAAGAAGAAGCGCAGGAAGAGCCGCTGGTGCAACGGCATCATCAGGAAAAGGTCCTCTCCTCACACTTCTAAAGACCACTCTGCTGTGGTGGAGTCTGGAGAGGAAGAGGAGGAGAGGAGAGGGGCAGAGAGTGAGGAGGAGGAGGGGGGTGATGCTGCAGCAGAGTCAGGCCTGGAGGAGCTGGAGATCACTGGGGCTGAGGAGACCCCCATGGAGCATGAGGAACCAGTCCAACAGGAGAACCAGGACAGACAGCCCATGGAGAAAGACACTAAGGACAGCCGGACCACGGAGGAGGCTAGCCAGGCTACAACGGAGGCTACCCAGCCCAGGGTGGAGGTAGCTGTGGAGGCTAGGGCTGGAGACCAGAGCAGTGAGGGCACCCAGGACCCTGTAGTGGTGGTTGGAGCCCAGAAAAACCACTTCTTACCAGAAGGGGGAGACAATGTATGTTATTTTGTTGTAAAATGGATGTTGCTTTTTGTATGGATGATTCTCCTGCTGAATTGATCTTATTTTTCTGTTTCAACTGTTTCCTCATTCACCCAGGGGCAGGCGTCCTCTACAGACAAAACTGAGCCTCCGAGAGTGGAAGTGGACGAAGAGAATACCACAGGTGTGCAGCCTCCCATCCCACAATGAACACCGACACCCACACACACACACACACACTCTGTTGTTTTTAAGTTAACTTTGTTGAATTGTACACTCACTCCTCCCCTCTGTCCTCTTGTCAGAAGTAGGAGTGAGGCGTGTGACGCGGGGCTTGAAGTACCAGGGGATGCAGCAGGTGATGGATGTTGACCAGGAGATACTGGACCAGAAGACACAGTCCCCTGTGGTTGATCACAACAAGCTAAAGGTAACAGATTATCACTGCAGCTGGTCCAGGGTCAGGTCGTCGCCCGAGCCTCCTAATGGAGGTTGTCAAATGATTCTAGATCTGTGGTTAAGGCAACTAGCCAGTGGCAGTCTATTGGAATTGTCATGACAATGACAGCAATAGAGTTGGCAAGAGCACAAATGGATCTGGAATCGGACAGAGGCACCTTCTTCCTTTAGACCAAGATGAAGGATATAAGACCTCTGTGCTGAGCTGGTTTTCTGGTCCTTCATTTCAGGAGCTGCTTCAGAGAGCGGTGTCTAAGACTGAGGGATATGAGGTCTATCAACTGGAGAAGCTATACGCCTTGTTATGTCAGAGTATCTACAGACATCGCAAAGACTACGACAAGACTGCCCTGCTGAAGGTTTGTCATTCTAGACATTTTAATTTGTATGAACTTGTGAAACATCTCATTGAGCAATTTTTGAGTTTTTCTAACGTTTTCTTATTCTCTTTCCAGGAAATGGAATATGAAATTGAAGATTTTTCATAATGAGTTTTATACAATAAAGATGTAGCTAGTCATGAATTGCACGTATTTCCCCGTTGTCTAAATGTATAAAGAACAAGTCTAGAACTATATTTTGATAGAAATATACAGATGTGTATTTCCTAACAACTTGTATACTGGTGCTTTTATTTAATTAAAGTGTTTTTTTTTACAAGTATTTGTTCCTGTGTCTTGTTATACCATAAAGGCATGACGACATTGATGTGTTAATTGGTTGAAAAATATCTATTACCAGTTAAAGCGGAATACAAACTGAGCATGGTGCAGCCTCAGGTGATGTTTTTTTGGGCGTCAGACGGTAACGATAAATACTGTATGCATACAAACGTCAGGACCGTCACTTTTTAAATGCTTGTATTCGTTGATAGACATTTTATTTGAAGCAACATTTCTCTATGCAAGCGTGACAGATGTCGCCTATGAATGACGTCAAGACGTACCGCATTAACGTGATGACGCCGCTTAATCATTAAACTGCCATAAAAATAAAAAACACTGATATAATTTGATGGACAAATGGCTTACTTGAAGTGACTAATGTCGTGGCTTCCTGCCTTTTTTAAAATACGTCTGTAAAGGGATATCAGTCGGGAAAAGAACTGTTGCAGCGAAAATGTTCCATGTTTTCATCTGCAGACAGCGGTGAACTGGACTCGCCTGCCTCCGAGCAAAACTACTGCAGTCCGGCAGAGCGCTCTGGCTGAACTGTACAGAGGTAGGCTAGCTAACATTAGACGAGAACCTAAGACAAATTGCGGGGGGCAGGAGAGCCTGCGCAGAAGCTACCTCTTGTCCTGGTAAGTAAACGCAAACTCAGCTGCTGTACTGTGGTGGCTAGCTACAGTATTTGGCTTCCAGCCGCAATGTCTATCCCAGGTGTAAACTGGCTGGCTAGATGCAGAAATGGAAGCTAGGTTAGTTAGCTAGATCTGGATAGCTAGCAATCTAATAAGACAAATCAATTTGCTATAGTCACACTGCTTAGAAATATTTTTTTCTACATAAACAAATGGCATTAAGAGCAATTGGGTCCAAACGTATTGTAAATGACCAGGTACTACAAACTAGACAGTTGCTACAAACAAGTTGCACTAGTGTGCAGAAATAATCATTGTAATAGGTTTCACATGCAAAAGGTGGTATAGCTAGGACACATTTCAACTTCACTGTAATTACTGTACAATGAACGTACTATTACCATTATACAGTAATCCATACATATTGTAGCTGTTCAAGTGACGCTATATTGGATGGAACCTGTCAAATACATATTTTTTTTATTTCAGTCCACAGATGAAAATATTGGAAGTTTTAGAATGTGAATCAAACCATCACTAGCGGAAGGTCAAATCCATTCCAGACACATCTCTTTACACAAAGTTATCTTGGAGGATAGCCTACCTACAAAATGGCAAGCAGGAGGAAGTCAACAACACCTTGCATGGTCCTGCCTTCTTCTAACGTGATGGAGGAGCAGGATGCAGACATGCAGGTGGGGGAGAGAAAGGATGGAGCTGAGAGCGCTGCAGAGGGACTTACAGACACCGCTGTGGTCTCCACTGACCCAGAGACAGGTGGGGAAGGGTTTTATTCATCTTCAACATGTTGCTCACACCTGTTTTCTTGAAATGTTAATCACCTGGCTCGATCTTGACTGGCTGCATCACTGCTTGGTATGGCAAATGCTTGGCATCCAATCGCAAGGCGCTACAGAGGGTAGTGCGTACGTTCCGGTACATCACTGGGGCCGAGCTCCCTGCCATCCAGGACCTTTATACCAGGCGGTGTCAGAGGAAAGCCCTAACAATTGTCAGACTCCAGCCACCCAAGTCATAGACTGTTCTTTCTGCTACCGCACGGCAAGTTTGGAACCAACAGAACCCTGAACAGCCCCCCCCCCCCCCCCCCAGCCATAAAACTGTTAACCAATAACTACCCGGACTAACTATCTGCATGGACCCTTTTTGCACTCTTGACCTCTTGACCTTACACTGCTGCTACTGTTTATTATCTATCTTGTTGACCAGTCACTTTGTCCCTACTTATATGTACATATCTGCATCAATTACATCGTACCCCTGCACATTGACTCGGTGCTGGTACCCCTTGTATATAGCCTAGTTATCTTTACTCTGGATATAATCAAATTTATTTATAAAGCCCTTCTTACATCAGCTGATATCTCAAAGTGCTGTACAGAAACCCAGCCTAAAACCCCAAACAGCAAGCAATGCAGGTGTAGAAGCACAGTGGCTAGGAAAACCTCCCTAGAAAGGCCTAAACCTAGGAAGAAACCTAGAGAGGAACCAGGCTATGAGGGGTGGCCAGTCCTCTTCTGGCTGTGCCGGGTGGATATTATAACAGAACATGGCCAAGATGTTAAAATGTTCATAAATGACCCGCATGGTGAAATAATAATCACAGTGGTTGTCGAGGGTGCAACAAGTCAGCACCTCAGGAGTAAATGTCAGTTGACTTTTCATAGCCGATCATTAAGAGTATCTCTACCGCTCCTGCTGTCTCTAGAGAGTTGAAAACAGCAGGTCTGGGACAAGGTAGCACGTCCGGTGAACAGGTCAGGGTTCCATAGCCGCAGGCAGAACAGTTGAAACTGGAGCAGCAGCACGGCCAGGTGCTATTCCTTGTGTTATTATTTTTCCCTTTTCTCTTCTCTTTCTCTCTGCGTTGTTGGGAACGACCCGTAAGTAAGCAGTCTACACCTGTTGTTTACCAAGCATGTGACAAATAAAATGTGATTTGATTTGGTTCTGTAGGCACTAAACAGGAGAAAAGCTTTTGAAACCTATATGAAATGCCCATATTGACCTACTGTTTCAACACCGATCTGCTATGGTGTGCTCTACTCCTGAAAATGACCCTCGTTCTCTGATGTAGTTAAACTAACATAGCTGAGCAATTTACTTTTCAGAGCACGACATCAGTCATTCCAGCGGAGAGGACGGTGTCACCTGCACAGGAGTGAAACGCAGCAACCAACCAACCCTGGAGCAGACGCTCAGTGACCTTCTCTCGGATGGGGGATACACACAGCATGAGACGGAAGAGAGCGATGACCCCGCATCAGCTGGCATCTCACTCAGCAAAACCCCCATCATGAAGATGAGGGGTAAATCGGAACCGAAGAGGATCGCCGTGTCTCTGAAAGCAGCCGAGGAGAGTGACGGGATGGGAGAGAGTGAAGGGGAGCAGGAGCCTATCGAAGCACCTCTGGGGCTGGGTTCCCTCACTCCTGTAGAGAAGATGAGCCCACATTACACCGAGTCCATGAAACACAGTGTTCTCCTAAACATTCCCAATATGATGTCTGCAGAGCACAAGAAATCCTCTGTCCTCAGCTCCAATATGTCTGGACTCCAGCTCCCCCCTGGTCTGGCCCAGGTCCTCTCAGCTCTGCAGGCCCAGCAGGTGATCATATTTTCAAATTCTTTGAAATTGTAAATTGTATAAAACAAATCACCTTTCACTGCTGTTGATACTATTGTAAAGTTACTGATAAATAAGTGACTAAAACCTCTCTCTCTTTCTTGCATTCTCCTTCTCCCTCCCTCCCCGCAGAGCGCCCAAGCCCAGCTCCTCATCCCCGTCAGCAGTATCCCCTCATACAACCAATCCATGGATACCAACACAGTCCTGGTCAACACCTACAAGAAGTTCCCGTACCCTTCGGTGTCAGAGATCATGGGTCTGTCGGCTCAGACCAAATTCAGTGAGGAACAGATAAAGATCTGGTTCTCTGCCCAGCGTCTGAAGCACGGGGTCAGCTGGACACCCGAGGAGGTGCTTTTTCTGTTAGATTCATGTTTGTCTTATACCAGAGTTACATTTTTTGGGGCGGACATAGTGTTTTTATTGTGATTAAAAAAAAAACATATTTTCACTCATTTGAATATATATGTTTTAATTGTTGTCGCCTCTGTTGAAGGGGGCGCTTGCAAGTACGCATTTCGTTGTACCATTTACACTACGTCTATCCTGTGCATATGACAAATAAACTTTTTGATTTGAGGTGGAGGAGGCTAGGAGAAAGCAGTTCAACGGGACTGTGCACACGGTGCCTCAGACCATCACTGTTATCCCGGCCCACCAGCTCTCTGCTGCGGCCAACGGCCTGCAGTCTATCCTCCAGACCTGTCAGATAGTAGGGCAGCCAGGCCTGGTTTTTACACAGGTTGGTACTTATTGATGACATTGTGGATGATATAATGTAATATTTTCTGTTTATAGTTTCTCAACTCAATATGTCTTGTCAGTTGTTGTAATATTGTTGAGTGAGTGAAACTTTTCTAAACTCTGAACAGGTTGGCACGCCTGTGACCACACCCATCACCTTGACAGTAGCAGGGATGCCAAGCCACAGCCTGGTCCCCAAGATGTCCTCCCACCAGACCAGCCCAGCGGTCAGTGAGATGAAGAGAGCCACCACTGTCCAGCCTCCCTCCCTGACTCCACAGGAGAACTCGGCCCTCAGCGCCGACCACTTCGGAATGCGGCCTAAGAAGTCCAAGGAGCAGCTGGCGGAGCTGAAAGCCAGCTACCTGAAGAACCACTTCGCCAGCGACGCGGAGATCGCCAGGCTCATGACGCTGACCTGCCTCACAAAAGGCGAGATCAAGAAGTGGTTCAGCGACACGCGCTACAACCAGCGCAACTCCAAGAACAGCAACGTCATCGTGTTCCATGACAGCCAGAGTCCCCGGGGTCACGGCAGCGGCACCACCATCGTCATTGACTCCAGCGACGAGACCCCTCAGTCTCCACCGCCCACACCCACACCATCCATCAAAGAGAAAGAGCCACGCCCCAAGACCTGGAACTCCTTCCCAGACTTCACATTGCAGAAGTTCAAGGAGAAGACAGCAGAGCAGCTGGTGGTTCTTGAGGAGAGTTACCAGAAGGGAAGCACTCCGTCTGATGACGAGCTGACCCGGCTGAGGACGGAGACCAAGCTGACCCGGAGAGAGATCGACGCCTGGTTCACAGAGAAGAGGAAGGTAGTGGAGGCAGAGTCACCTGAGCTGAAAGCAGAGCGGATGGAGAGCGAGGCCACCTCGTCTAGAAAAAGATCCCAGACCCCTCCGGGTGGCCGGCGGCCAAACAGGGGGGACAAGAACATCAGAAAGAAAACCCCAGAGCAGCTCCACGTTCTGAAGAGTGCCTTTGTCCGTACCCAATGGCCCTCCACAGAGGAATATGACAAGCTGTCAGAGGAGAGCGGGCTGCCCAGGGTCTACGTAGTCAACTGGTTCGGAGATACCCGGTACTCCTTCAAGAACGGCAACCTCAAGTGGTTCTTCCACTACCAGAGCGGCAACGTGGAGGGACTGAACGGCAACAAAAACAGAAAGAGGAGGATACGTAACCGAGGCTGGGGGAGGTCTCGGAGCAGGAAGGCTAAGAGGTCAACCAGCACGGAGAAGTCACCACCACTGCCCATCATCAAGTTGAAGTCTGGGAAAGACATTCTGAAGGAGTATTACCTGAAGCACAAGTTGTTGAATGAGCAGGACCTGGATGAGCTTGTGACCAAGTCTAGTATGGGATACGAGCAGGTGAGAGAGTGGTTCGCTGAGATACACAAGAGGGAAAATATGGGTGCTGATCCGTTTGGGGATGCTGAGGTAAACGAGGACCAGCAGGAAGAGGAAGCGTTGCTGGGTGAGAATGAGATGGCACCTGACGAGCAGGATGACACTGTGGTGGGTGAGGAAGATGAGGAGGAGGATGACGACACTGATGAAAGTGATTCTTGGGAGCCCTCTCAGGGTGCCAGAAAAACACAGTCAGAGTAATGAAGGACAGCTGGGCTGTGTTCATTAGGCACCAAATGGACTGAAACAGGGAGGGACTACATGGAATTGTCCAATTTAGAAATGCCCAGTTTCACTTTCTGTTGCAAAACATTTTGCCATGGTGTGCCCAAATGAACACAACATTGGATTTAGTCAAACAGCACAAACACATTTCGCTTTCTCTTACGTATTTTAAAAGGTACTGTCTGAATGCAAGACTGAACGATAATATCCCACCAATACAAACAATATGTGCACCTTTTTACAGCGCTAGAGTAGCGCCATTAGTCAATCTAGTCAAGAATTACAACCAGTACTTTAAATACCTAATTTTACATGAATTGGTCAGACATTAAAATGCTGAAATTCAATTGATAATACAATATTTGATATGATGATAATGAATGGAAAATTAACATTTGTTGATCTACAGTATTCGGCACAGTTATTTATGTGCAATTAAGAGGTCCTTTTTTTAATGGCTAATGTCTCTCGTATATATCCCTATTATTATAGAGATTACAAGGTACTGTAAGTACATTCATGGAATGAATGCAATGAATCATGTGAAATCAGATGATATTATGGGTTCCCATTGAAATTGATTGGAGGAACCGCGGTGCCAAAGTTAACTATTGAATGTGGACTCCTGTGCTAGGAAAGACTTAGAAACCAAGGGACTCGAGAGTAGGAGTGCTGATCTAGGATCAGTTTAGCCTTTTAGATTCCAATGAGTCCATAGACTGACCCATGAGCTCGTGTGAATCCTTAAAGAGATGGTTGGGGCTAAGGCTTAAGAGGGTGTGAACAAATTCCAGCTCTGGCAAGTGTGGAAAAAAACCCTTAAAGCTTTTTTTGCAAAACTGGTTATACAAGAATAGCAATTTTTAAAGCTACGTAGCTTTCTCCAACTGTAGTGTATAATATACCATTACGAAGCTCTGAGTCTGTACTTTTGTACAATGTAAAAGATGACATACATACTCTAAGACTCTTTATGAATACGGGCCTGGAGGCCCAGTATGTACAGTACCAGTCAAAAGTTTGGACACACCTACTCATTCCAGGGTTTTTCTTTATTTGTACTATTTTCTACATTGTAGAATAGTAGTGAAGACATCACAACTATGAAATAACACATCACAATCATGTCGTCTCCAAAAAAAGTGTTATATATTTTTTTATTTTAGATTCTTCAAAGTAGCCACCCATTGCCTTGACAGCTTTGCACACTCTTGGCATTCTCTCAACCAGGTTCATGAGGTTGTCACCTGGAATGCATTTCAATTAACAGGTGTGCCTTGTTAAAGTAATTTGTGGAATTTCTTTCCTTAATGCGTTTGAGCCAATCAGTTGTGTTGTGACAAGGTAGTGAGGGTATACAGAAGAAAATACCAAGTCCATATTATGTCAAGAACAGCTCAAATAAGCAAACAGTCCATAAGTGACAGTCCATCATTACTTTAAGACATGAAGGTCAGTAAATCTGGAAAATTTTAAGAAGTTTTCATGTTTCTTCAAGTGCAGTCGCAAAACCCATCAAGTGCTATGATGAAAGGATTGCCACAGGAAAGGAAGACCCAGCGTTACCTCTGCTGCAGAGGATAAGTTCATTTGAGTTAACTGCACCTCAGATTGCAGTCCAAATAAATGCTTCACCGAGTTCAAGTAACAGACGCATCTCAACATCAACTGTTCAGAGGGGACTGCGTGAATCAGGCCTTCATGGTCAAATTGCTGCGAAGAAACCACTACTAGAGGACACCAATAAGAAGAAGAGACTTGCTCGTGTTTCCTGACCCAAGCAATGGACATTAATTAGACCGGTGGAAATCTGTCCTTTGGTCTGTAGGCCAAATTTTAGATTTTTGGTTCCAACCGCCGTGTCTTTGTGAGACGCAGAGTAGGTGAATGGATGATCTCTGCATTGTGTAGTTCCCACCGTGAAGCATGGAGGAGGAGGAGGTGTGGGGGTGCTTAGCTGGTGACACTCTGATTTATTTAGAATTCAAGGCACACTTAACTAGCATGGCTACCACAGCATTCTGCAGCGATACGCCATCCCATCTGGTTTGGGCTTAGTGGGACTATCATTTGTTTTTCAACAGGACAATGACCCAACACACCTCCAGGCTGTGTAAGGGCTATTTGACCGAGAAGGAGAGTGATGGAGTGCTGCATCAGATGACCTGGCCTCTACAATCACCCGACCTCAACCCAATTGAGATGGTTTGGAATGATTTGGACTGCAGAGTGAAGGAAAAGCAGCCAACTAGTGCTCAGCACATGTGGGAACTCTTTCAAGACTGTTGGAAAAGCATTCCTCATGAAGCTGGTTGAGAGAATACCAAGGGAGTGCAAAGCTGTCAAGGCAAAATGTGGCTACTTTGAAGAATCTCAAATATAACATATATTTTCATTTGTTTAACACTTCTTTTTTAGTTGGTTACTACATGATTCCATATGTGTTATTTCATCATTTTGATGTCTTCCCTATTATTCTACAATGTAGAAAATAGTAAAAAATAAAGAAAAACCCTTGAATGAGTGGGTGTGGCCAAACTTTTGACTGGCACTGTATACTGTGGTGTCTCTGAAGGAAACTGACAGTGTAGCACTTATTATTGTGCACTTTGCCCACTACTGAATTAAAGACATGCTCCGGAACTTTTGCGACTACCAAGTGTTTTTTTAAACCTCCTGCTTTGGACTGGACGTGTCAGTGTTCAGAGCCCCCCTCGCAAGGTCTCTGTGTTCTATGCCAGTGATGTGAGGTAGTTCACAATTTAGCTGAACTCTACTTTCAGAACTACTGGCTAAAATGTATACAAAAAGTTCCGGAGAATCTCTTTAACATGTTCTTGTGGGGGGGAAACAACTTTGATTAGGCACCTTTATATTCCTTTTACCTTTTAATGGCTTTAGGAGACCAAATCTCTTTTCAATATGAGCTCTTTTTAAACGCTGTAGAACTAAGTATTCTGCCTTGTATTGTCCTCCTCTGAAATGATTCTATTTTCAAGAGGATGCACCTTATTGACTTTACCCCTCTCCTTGTGGATCAATTCTAAAGTTGGGTGTTGATATGACACAAATGAAAATCAATGGTCTGTATGTGGCCTACTGCTTCCTGCACCAACCAACTGGCACAATGCGGGTCCCTATTTCAATCATGTGAAACTCTGCTGACTTGGAAAAGTGTAACGTGAGTTTGAATTACGTAGAACTTTTATTGTTTTTCAGACTGCAGTACTTGTATGTATGAAGACTAGTGTCGGAGGACTTGATACAGGGCTGTTTTCAAACAAGTGTTTTTCTAATGTATGTTCAGATGCACGTTTGTTTTGCTTTTCTTTTTACAACGTTTGCAGACTATGCTCTCCTCAACTGTCATTTTAAATGCCAAGTTTTGACATGTGCACATTAGTAGTACCAAAACATTGTTGCTAACCTGTAAGCCATGTCCTATATGCTCTGGTCACTGGGTTACAGCCTGGCCCGGACCTGATGAGTTACCAACGGTCTCTGAAACTATTCTAAACATGCTTTACCAAGTTCTAGTCACTTTGGTTCTAGAATCTCAATCTAGAATCTAGTTGAAACATCACAACATTTTACAGAAAAACGGATGGAACCTTCGGAACCTTTTTGAGGAGACAAAACCCTATGTGCCTGCATGGTTCATTCTTTCTGAGCAGGGTTTCATCAAGACTTGACAACAGAAGAGGTGGAGGAGGAGAAGATCGTGGATACCTCATGCTCATCATAAACATTTCAAATTGGGCAGCATGTTATGCTGTGAAATCGTTAACCTTTTCATGCAGGAACAGTTATTTGTACCATAGTTAAGGTAAAAGATTTGAATTTTGAGCTCCATATAGTGCATGAAATAATCACCTGACTGCAGATGAAACAGCATTATGTGCTTGTCTTAGAAAAGTTGTTTTTAATGGTTTTATAATCTTTATTTATGATTAATCCTGTCTCTCAACTTCAACTAATAGCTTGTATGGCGTTTTACTGTTAATGTGTAAAAATATATTTTTTGAAGGCTCTTTGCCTTCTTCAGTTGGCAACTCAATGTATCCGCACTGCTCTTTTTTTTGTACAGTAGACGTGACATTGTGACCATAGTACATGACTGTTTTTATCCTAGTACAATAATTCTTACCTGTCTGTCCTCTTTGCTATTTCTCAATATTTAGAAAGGTGCTTGTTTAGTACTAATATCCAACAGTTGAATACATCACTTTAATACATGCTTTAACAGTTTTCCTATTAGATTGTGCGCACACAATATTTGAACCTGTCTTTTAACATACTATTCTGCTAGCTACAGCTATAATGGATCATGTCAGCCAGTCTCCTTTCTCCTACTGTATTTATTAAGTGAGTTATTATCTATGAGAAGAATGTTTGGCTCAATGTTTGGTTTCTGGATATGTTGAGGTGCTTTGGGAAAAGTGAGAGAGTTTATTTGCAAACGTTATGGTAAACCAATACATTTTTCATGTTGAGACAGAGTAGCCTTGGAGCTGAAAACTCAGTGGAAAAAGCTTTAGTCCCCTGAGCCATAGATTTTGCAATGCTTTTTAATTGAAATCAAACTGTTTTTTTTTTAGGCTGTGGCTTGATTTAGACAAATATATATTTTATTACTTGTTTTGTGGACAAAATACAATACATTTGGACGAAAAAGCGTGTATTTTGGTGTCTTATAAAATATTTAACTTCAAAATATGACTGGAGTTTCTCTTATAGAAAATATTACAGCATTTCATTGAAGAAAGTAAAGCGTCTGTCATTGGAACATATCGTCCGGAACACATTCTATATTTTTCTGTTTCCCAACGGTCATATTAGCTTGTAACACTGCACACGTTGACGTTTGTTTTGTTTTTTAGTGTTGGTAAAATCTGAATTCGCTGTCATTCATCGTTTGAAATGGAGATTTTCGGTAGCACCTTTGACGATTCGGTGTTCGAGGAATCAAGAGCGAAGCCGACTGTTGTTGCACTGTCGACTTACAATGCAAAGTTCTGTGAAGCAGAGGTGAGTGTTAACCAGCTACCTAACGTTAAGTAGCATCAGTTTTTTTTTGCTAGCATTGCATTGTGTGGATATTTTTAACTACGAGTTATCTATTTCAACAGTGGTTTTGGGAGAGCATCGACACAGAGGACATTTTGGAGGTGCAAAAGATCTTCAAATTTCGAGCTGATATGGCGTACAGGCGAAAAAACTTCCAGGTATTGACCCCTCTTCCCTTGAGTCATTTAGTTACACACTGTCTTATCATATCCATCTAGTATCCAAATGCTTTTCTCATCCGTTAACTATATCCATTTCCCCAGGAAGCTTTAAACGCCTACACTACCTGCCTCTCCTATATCCCTGACGGCAACCTGGCCATTCGACGGGACATAATGGAGGGAATGGCAAGGTGCTGTTGTCACCTGGGGAAGAGAGTGGAGGCCCTGGAGATCACAGAAACACTTGTAAGAACCGTTGCTGTTGAGTGAGTCTTATCTTTATACATTATTGTAACATAATATGGTTTTTTATTATACATTAATAATACAAAATATCTAGTCTCGTCATCCAGCCAGCCCGCTCTTGTCTGTGGACAAGGTTACAGTATACCAGGTAGTAAAATGGTTGTTTTGAAAATTCATTCCATGGACAGAAAAATGAAGCCTCCAACACCTGTCACCTTACCGGTCTACTTCACCTGACTGCGAACGTCCACGAGCGCTTCGGAGACCTCAGGAGCCAGGCCACGTGTCTGCAGCAGCTGTGTTCTCTCCACCCCTACCACCAGTGGCACTGGATGAAGCTGGCAGAAAGCTACCTTCATCTTCTTCAGTCTCTGTCAACACCCTCAGGCTCCAGTCCTCTTCAACAGGGAGATGGTGTAGAGCCAAAGCCTGACTCTCAGACTGAGGAGCAACTGAAGGAAGAGCGTGACGGCGTTTGGCTCAAGGCCTGCATGTGTTTTGTCCGGGCCAGGTAAATAAATCAGTGAGAGACAAGCAGACATCCTATTGGCCTATTCTATATGGAATTCCATGGATACAAGTTTGTTGGGCAGTCTTTAGGACTGGTTTCCCGAACACAGATTGAGATTCTCCATTGAAAATGCTTCTTAGTCCAGGAAAAGTCTTACTTTACCTCTGGGGAAATTAGCCTTTGGATTAAAGCAGAGAGCATATTTACACATTCATCCTAAATGTCACTGTTTAGCACAGTCTTTGTCTTGTGAAGATGGTTGTTTGACTGTACTATGTTGCCTTGCCAGACTCCTCCTCAGGGCATTAAAGGGCCAACAGTCATCCTTTGTTCTCCAGAACAGTGAGAGAGCCCTACAGAAGGCTGATGAGGCTCTACGTTGGCTGGAACTGAAAGACACCACACTACAACTAGTCTCTGAGGTGAAACCGGTTAGAGACACAGTACATAGACTACTGTTCTCACATGGTGTCTATTCATCAAATAATGTCCTGTATTTTGTCTTCTGGTATGTTTAAATTAAAGGAAATGTGTGGCTTGCTGGCACCAAGATGTCATGGTTATGCTTTTAGATGTATTACAATTGTAATGTTTTGAAAAGATAAGAGGTACACTTCCGACCAGATTGATCATGCATCGTTATTGGTGATCTGCCCTTCAGGTGATGTCAGAAGATCTAGTTCCAGAGAGAATGAGAGAGGACAACCAGGATGGAGAGAGCTCGGCAGGTCTCTCTCTGAAGGACTTTGAAGACAGGTGGTGGAACAGACTGGTACAGACAGGAGTACTGAAGGAGGATGGACCTAAAATACCCTCTGTAAAGACCAACTAGGCTACACATTTTAATGAATGTATTTTTGTTAATATTGCGTGTAACAATGTGCTGACGGCCATATGAAATGAAATATTGTCACAATCTACAGTACAGTTTAATTAGATCATTGTTGTATTGAATTTCAAAGTAGAACCATTTGGAAAAAGTGTGACAAACTTTTGATTTGCCATTCTGCATTACCTCTGGCTTGACAGTGTATGGATCAGAAGATTTGTCAGAAGGTATGTTTGTTAAGAGGCCCGGCCCTTGGCTAAGCGTAGCACACATCACTAGGCTGTCACTCAGTGTGGTTCTATCAGGGTTGATGGGTGGAAGAGGAATTCATGTCTGTGACATGTTGTTTTTACTCCATTGAATTAACATGTACTGGAACACAAAGCTCTCAGCCTGAAGGCAGACAATGATCATCCTTATGAGATAATGATGTGATTGAAGTACTACTCCTGTACTCCAGGCATCAAGCAAAGCAAAACAGGCACATTTACTCTATGAAGGTTACTTGCCCATTTTAAGTTGTGAGAACATAATTTACCTCAAACAGGGTGTACTGTCAAATTTCAGTTATTTAGGAACAGTAAACCACTGGCCAGTCTTGAGAAGTGGGTGTCTGTCCAACAAGCCGGTTGTCCCTCCATAAAGAAGGTAATTGCTGTTAAAGGGTCGCCAGGTCAGGTTGTCTCCAGTACTGTAATCACTGGAGAAGGTTCTCTGGAACAGGACAGGCCTGGTTGCAGTGCGTCTCTGTGTGATCCAGTCAAACCTGTGGCTCCGGGGACCTGTGTAGTAAGACTGATTCACCAAGCACTGGGAGGTTGGTGGTGCTGTTGGCTGAGTGTTGTGATGTCTCTGCCGGGAGGTTGTTGGTGCTGTTGGCTGAGTGTTGGGGTGTCTCTGCTGGGAGGTTGGTGGTGCTGTTGGCTGAGTGTTGGGGTACATCTGATGGGAGGTTGGTGGTGCTATTGGTTGAGTGTTGGGGTACCTCTGCTGGGAGGTTGGTGGTGCTGTTGGCTGAGTGTTGGGGTGTCTCTGCTGGGAGGCTGGTGGTGCTGTTGGCTGAGTGTTGGGGTGTCTTTGCTGGGTGGTTGTAGTTAGCTGAACCGTTGGGTTTTGGCTAGAGTATCTGAGCTGGGCTGTGGTAGTTGGTTGAACAGTAGATTGAGTGTTGAATCTGGGCACAACTGTGGTGGTTGGTTGATCCATAGCCTGGTTGTTGAAGTATCTGTTCTGGGTCGTGGTACCAGCACTGGGGCAAGGAAGGTTTGTCAGTGGGGTTGAGGTGGCTGCTGCTTGATGGGTGATAAGCGGCCTGGTAAGGTTGAGCTCCGTTGCCACGGTGAGGAAGGCTGGCACAGGCTTGGAGCTGGCGTAGAGCTTCCTGAACTCCAGGTCGAATGGCTTGACCGCGCTGCCCTTGAAGAGCACAGCCAGGCTTCTGTGGACCTGCCAGGACAGCCAGGTGAAACTGAGGAACAGAGCACAGGACAGCCAGGTGAAACTGAGGAACAGAGCACAGTGAACAGATATTATTACTACTACAAACATTTCTGAAAATTCAAACAACCATCATAACGTTGATCTACCTATTCAGAATGACATCAACCATCATAACGTTGATCTCCCTATTCAGAATGGCGTCAACCATCATAACGTTGATCTACCTATTCAGAACGACATCAACCATCATAACGTTGATCTACCTATTCAGAATGACGTCAACCATCATAACGTTGCTCTACCTATTCAGAATGACGTCACCCATCATAACGTTCATCTACCTCTTCAGAACGACATCAACCATCATAACGTTGATCTACCTATTCAGAATGACATCAACCATCATAACGTTGATCTACCTATTCAGAATGACATCAACCATCATAACGTTGATCTACCTATTCAGAATGACAACCATCATAACGTTGATCTACCTATTCAGAATGACATCAACCATCATAATGTTGATCTACCTATTCAGAATGACAACCATCATAACGTTGATCTACCTATTCAGAATGACAACCATCATAACGTTGATCTACCTATTCAGAATGACATCAACCACTGTGATTGTGACATTGATGTGACTATTAGCTAATTATACAACATAAATGTACCTGTATGATCCAGCCAGCACTAAAGTGCAGTCAATGATCATGAACTTCTCTTTGATCTGTCCGGTGAGTTTCCTTCCAGACTTTGCACAATACGTCTCTCCTTGTATACTACGGACCGACATGTTCTGCAGACAGAATACGGCGGCATTTCATGTAGCAGTGAGTGAATGACAAACACAAAAAGCTATCATCAAATTGCTAGTTTACAGTACAGTTAAAAAGATGAAGAAATGTCTGAAAGGTGTACCTTTAAAAAATATATATATATATGTAACTAGGCAAGTCAGTTAAGAACAAATTCTTATTTACAATGATGGTCTAGGACCAGTGGGTTAGCTGCCTTGTTCAGGGGCAGAACAACAGATTTTTACCTTGTCTGCTCGGGAATTCTATCTAGCAACTTTAACCACTAGGTTACCTGCCACTCTAACCACTAGGCTACCTGCCACTCTAACCACTAGGCTACCTGCCACTCTAACCACTAGGCTACCTGCCACTCTAACCACTAGGCTACCTGCCACTCTAACCACTAGGCTACCTGCCACTCTAACCACTAGGCTACCTGCCACTCGAACCACTAGGCTACCTGCCACTCTAACCACTAGGCTACCTGCCTCTCTAACCACTAGGCTACCTGCCTCTCTAACCACAGGTTACCTGCCACTAACCACTAGGCTACCTGCCACTCTAACCACTAGGCTACCTGCCACTCTAACCACTAGGCTACCTGCCTCCTCTAACCACTAGGTTACCTGCCACTCTAACCACTAGGTTACCTGCCACTCTAACCACTAGGCTACCTGCCACTCTAACCACTAGGTTACCTGCCACTCTAACCACTAGCCTACCTGCCTCCTCTAACCACTAGGTTACCTGCCACTCTAACCACTAGGTTACCTGCCACTCTAACCACTAGGTTACCTGCCACTCTAACCACTAGGTTACCTGCCACTCTAACCACTAGGTTACCTGCCACTCTAACCACTAGGCTACCTGCCTCCTCTAACCACTAGGTTACCTGCCACTCTAACCACTAGGTTACCTGCCACTCTAACCACTAGGTTACCTGCCACTCTAACCACTAGGTTACCTGCCACTCTAACCACTAGGCTACCTGCCTCTCTAACCACTAGGCTACCTGCCTCTCTAACCACTAGGTTACCTGCCTCCTCTAACCACTAGGTTACCTGCCTCCTCTAACCACTAGGTTACCTGCCTCCTCTAACCACTAGGTTACCTGCCACTCTAACCACTAGGTTACCTGCCACTCTAACCACTAGGCTACCTGCCTCCTCTAACCACTAGGTTACCTGCCACTCTAACCACTAGGCTACCTGCCTCCTCTAACCACTAGGTTACCTGCCACTCTAACCACTAGGTTACCTGCCACTCTAACCACTAGGTTACCTGCCACTCTAACCACTAGGCTACCTGCCTCCTCTAACCACTAGGTTACCTGCCACTCTAACCACTAGGTTACCTGCCACTCTAACCACTAGGCTACCTGCCTCCTCTAACCACTAGGCTACCTGCCACTCTAACCACTAGGCTACCTGCCACTCTAACCACTAGGCTACCTGCCTCCTCTAACCACTAGGTTACCTGCCTCCTCTAACCACTAGGTTACCTGCCACTCTAACCACTAGGTTACCTGCCTCTCTAACCACTAGGCTACCTGCCACTCTAACCACTAGGCTACCTGCCTCCTCTAACCACTAGGCTACCTGCCACTCTAACCACTAGGCTACCTGCCTCCTCTAACCACTAGGTTACCTGCCACTCTAACCACTAGGTTACCTGCCACTCTAACCACTAGGCTACCTGCCGCCCCACCTTTTGCAATCATTAGTGTCATCTAAATATCATGATGAGACTCACAGTGAGGTGATTACTGTTGATCTGTAGCGTCTCACACATCTTGACAAAGACCTGCAGGTTGATATGGTCCAGGAGCAGGTAGACAGACACATTCCTCTTCCTGGTTGCCTCCAGGATGTCACAGAACATCTCCACATCACTGAATGTGTCCATTACAATGGCCAGAACCTGCAGACATATCACATGTTTGCTGTGATTCGTATCTTCCACATTATTAGTTGTCATTATAAAACTGGCTGGTTTGAGCCCTTGAATGCTGATTGGCTGACAGCCGTGGTATATCAGACCGTATACCACGGGTATGACGAGATTTATTTTTACTGCTCTAAATACGTTGGTAACGAGTTCATAATAGCAATAAGGCACCTCAGGGTTTGATGTATGGCCAATATACCATAGCTACGGACTGTATCCAGGCACTCCGCGTTGCGTCGTGCGTAAGAACAGCCTTTAGCTGTGGTATAGTGGCTATGTACCACACCTCCTTGGGCTTTATTGCTTAATTATAGACGATACTGAATCTGCTTGATCAAACTCTCAAAACATCATTATCCAACTTTCAGGGCATTCAGACATCAGCAGCTTTCTAAAAGTCTGCAAAAATATAATGCAGGTATAATCATGAGAGTAGATTGACATCTCCAAATCGTTACCAGTGAAGTTGTATGACGTACCATTGTGGCCTTGCTGATGAACTCTCTGAGCAGGTCTTTCATGCTGGCTGCTCTATCAGACTGGAAGTAGACCTCTACACTGGGTTCACCCTGCAGGCGGTAGCTCCAGTCCTCTGCCGGCCAGCCATGGTCCAAGCCAGGGGGCTCGCTCTCCAACACCGATGGACAACAGGTGTTTGTCTGGGAAGAGGTGGTGGAGCCCTCTGCCTGGTCGTCGTTCTCCGTCCCACACAGACTGCTGGTGCTCAGGTCTGTAGTGTTCTCCAGGATATAACCTTTAAAGAAACATAAGTGATAATACATTGGCTTTATATCTAGTGCTTTTTACACAATGCTTTTCAGGGAGGAAGCCCTTTACAGTTGTGCAAGAAATACAGTACTAGAACAGACAGATGGGTTTAAGGTAGATAAGAGGAGTAAGGGACAGACTGAGGGTTTAAGGTAGATAAGAGGCAGGGACAGACTGATGGATTAAGGTAGATAAGAGGCAGGGACAGACTGAGGGTTTAAGGTAGATAAGAGGAGTCAGGAACAGACAGAGGGTTTAAGGTAGATAAGAGGAACAGAGTATAAAAAAATACCAACTTTTCTCCTCCTTGGACAGGAAGTCCACTTCGCCCTCTCCAGCCAGTACTTCCTGGTACATGTCCAATCCCTGGTTCAGCAAGGCGTCCATGGCCAATCTGGTGCTCTCGTTGTGGCTGAGGTCAACGTCCCCCGACACCAGGGACACAGATGGGTTTTTCATCTCCTGTACACGCCGCCTCACCTTCCCCACCGGCTTGGACTTCAGGTACCACTGAGCAGACAGGCCGTTGCTCTGCAGGTTCATAGTGACGCTGTACAAGGCTCTCTGATCAACACGTATTACCTGTCGTTACCTACTGCTGCTACTGAGGGGAAAAACCCTCGCGGAGACACAGACAGGGATGGAGTAGCAGCCGTGAGGTTTCTGAGACCTGCCCCCCTCAATCAATTGTACAGTTGGCTACACCCATAGAAGTAGAATTACATTGACTTGAATGGGGATGCCCGGTCTAGTATTATTATTTCTATGAGGACATTCCACCTGTGGGTTGCAGTGTGCTGGGGGGGACAGGTGAGCTGTTGTGGGAGTGAGAGCGTGACAGAGACCTGCTGTTTAAAGCACTCCCTCCCTTAGTGGGAGAGAGAAGTCTAGTTGAGTGACAGAGGTGAACATGACTGTCTGATCAGCTCAGTGGAGGCTGATAACACCTGACTGCATTCTTCACAGACTTGTCCCTGCAATGTGAGTCTATCACTCTTTCTCTCACTGTGTCGAAAGCGTTCCACAGGGATGCTGGCCCATGTTGACTCCAATGCTTCCCACAGTTGTGTCAAGTTGGCTGGGTGTTGAAACCGTTGAGCGTGAAAAAACCCAGCAGCGTTGCAGTTCTTGACATACTCAAACTGGAGGCGCTTGACACCTACTACCAGACCCCGTTCAAAGGCACCTCAATCTTTTGTCTTGCCCATACACCCTCTGAATGTTACACAGACACAATCCATGTCTCAAGGCTCAAAAATCCTTCTTTAACTTGTCTCCTCCCCTTCACCTACACTGATTGAAGCCAATTGATCGTTAGTTGCCCTGTGTGTGTATCCTAGTGATCGTTACTCGCCCTGTGTGTGTCCTAGTGATCGTTACTCGCCCTGTGTGTGTCCAAGTGATCGTTACTCGCCCTGTGTGTATATTATAACTCATATTATTACCTGTTTTCTTTCTTTCTACATTGTTGTGAAGTCAGTCAGCATTTCACTGTTAGTCTACACCTGTTGTTTACCAAGCATTTCACTGTTAGTCTACACCTGTTGTTTACCAAGCTTTTCACTGTTAGTCTACACCTGTTGTTTTTCAAAGCATTTCACTGTTAGTCTACACCTGTTGTTTACCAAGCGTTTCACTGTTAGTCTACACCTGTTGTTTTTCAAAGCATTTCACTGTTAGTCTACACCTGTTGTTTACCAAGCTTTTCACTGTTAGTCTACACCTGTTGTTTACCAAGCGTTTCACTGTTAGTCTACACCTGTTGTTTTTCAAAGCATTTCACTGTTAGTCTACACCTGTTGTTTACCAAGCGTTTCACTGTTAGTCTACACCTGTTGTTTTTCAAAGCATTTCACTGTTAGTCTACACCTGTTGTTTTTCAAAGCATTTCACTGTTAGTCTACACCTGTTGTTTACCAAGCGTTTCACTGTTAGTCTACACCTGTTGTTTTTCAAAGCATTTCACTGTTAGTCTACACCTGTTGTTTACCAAGCTTTTCACTGTTAGTCTACACCTGTTGTTTTTCAAAGCATTTCACTGTTAGTCTACACCTGTTGTTTACCAAGCATTTCACTGTTAGTCTACACCTGTTGTTTTTCAAAGCGTTTCACTGTTAGTCTACACCTGTTGTTTTTCAAAGCGTTTCACTGTTAGTCTACACCTGTTGTTTACCAAGCGTTTCACTGTTAGTCTACACCTGTTGTTTACCAAGCTTTTCACTGTTAGTCTACACCTGTTGTTTACAAAGCATTTCACTGTTAGTCTACACCTGTTGTTTAAAAAAAAAAAAAAATCTGACAAATACAATTTGATTTGTTAAGGCTTTATTAAAAGGTGAATTACCTGGATACCTGTGCTGAGGTAAGCAAGTCATAAGTCACCATCAGACCAGAGCACGCCTTCAGTCTGTCAAAGACTGAAACTAGTCAACAAGGCAGAGATAAAATGACTCAGAGTTGATACAACAATATTTAAAAACATCTTAAATAACTAAATATACACAGGAGAGGGTTGTGCTACAAATCTCATTAAGACCATGGAATGCTTTCATTTAATCCCTCTTTAACTAGTCAACACCAGGGTTGTGGTTAGAGGACAGCTGTTTGTTAAGGCAAATAATATCAGCATCTTCTTTCAAACGGACAGAAAACCACAAACCATTTCAGTTTCCTTTTCAAGTCTAGATATGCAAAACAAAAAGGCACAGCAGGTGTGTTTGTGTGTCGTCGTGGTTACTGGGAGACGGTAGAGTTGGAGTTTTTGGCGCGGGCCGCCAGTTTCTGCCGCAGCTCTCTGATGTTCTGCATCAACTCCCTCTCTCTGCAGTCCAGCTCCCCTCGACCCCGGTCCAGAGAGACTGAGAAAACAAGACACCACAGGACTCTTCAGGGACTTACTGTCTGGATGTACACTCAGCAAGATTAGTGGGAACACTGAATAATGTCTTGGTAGATGAGGATTCTGTTGATATTTTCTTGAATGTAGATTTGTTTCTATTGGTATTGACTGTACATGTGTTTATTCCAGGTGTAACTCTGTTTCTATTGGTATTGACTGTACATGTGTTTATTCCAGGTGTAACTCTGTGTTTCTATTGGTATTGACTGTACATGTGTTTATTCCAGGTGTAACTCTGTTTCTATTGGTATTGACTGTACATGTGTTTATTCCAGGTGTAACTCTGTGTTTCTATTGTTTTATTGACTGTACATGTGTTTATTCCAGGTGTAACTCTGTTTCTATTGGTATTGACTGTACATGTGTTTATTCCAGGTGTAACTCTGTGTTTCTATTGGTATTGACTGTACATGTGTTTATTCCAGGTGTAACTCTGTGTTTCTATTGGTATTGACTGTACATGTGTTTATTCCAGGTGTAACTCTGTGTTTCTATTGGTATTGACTGTACATGTGTTTATTCCAGGTGTAACTCTGTGTTTCTATTGGTATTGACTGTACATGTGTTTATTCCAGGTGTAACTCTGTGTTTCTATTGGTATTGACTGTACATGTGTTTATTCCAGGTGTAACTCTGTGTTTCTATTGGTATTGACTGTACATGTGTTTATTCCAGGTGTAACTCTGTGTTTCTATTGGTATTGACTGTACATGTGTTTATTCCAGGTGTAACTCTGTGTTTCTATTGGTATTGACTGTACATGTGTTTATTCCAGGTGTAACTCTGTGTTTCTATTGGTATTGACTGTACATGTGTTTATTCCAGGTGTAACTCTGTGTTTCTATTGGTATTGACTGTACATGTGTTTATTCCAGGTGTAACTCTGTTTCTATTGGTATTGACTGTACATTTGATTATTCCAGGTGTAACTGTGTTTCTATTGGTATTGACTGTACATGTGTTTATTCCAGGTGTAACTCTGTGTTTCTATTGGTATTGACTGTACATGTGTTTATTCCAGGTGTAACTCTGTTTCTATTGGTATTGACTGTACATGTGTTTATTCCAGGTGTAACTCTCTGTTTCTATTGGTATTGACTGTACATGTGTTTATTCCAGGTGTAACTCTGTGTTTCTATTGGTATTGACTGTACATGTGTTTATTCCAGGTGTAACTCTGTTTCTATTGGTATTGACTGTACATGTGTTTATTCCAGGTGTAACTCTGTTTCTATTGGTATTGACTGTACATGTGTTTATTCCAGGTGTAACTCTGTGTTTCTATTGGTATTGACTGTACATGTGTTTATTCCAGGTGTAACTCTGTTTCTATTGGTATTGACTGTACATGTGTTTATTCCAGGTGTAACTCTGTTTCTATTGGTATTGACTGTACATGTGTTTATTCCAGGTGTAACTCTGTTTTGTGTCGAACTGCTTTGCTTTATCTTGGCCAGGTCGCAGTTGTAAATAAGAACCTGTTCTCAACTGGTCTACCTGGTTAAATAAAGGTGACATAAAGAGTGGTACAGACAGTCAGAAACACTCACAGCAAGTGGAGGAGTCTGAGGTGGACTGGTTGTTTAGACAGATGTTGTTGGGACTGTGACGTTGTTGAGACTGATGAGGACCAGGAGAAGCAACAGGATTGTGAAGCAGGCCACTAGTGGAGCATGGAGACCTGGCTCTCATCTCCCACTGTTGACCTGCCAAAACATACTGTATTAGTCACCAACACCCCACACACTGCCTGCCTTAGAGGAACACTGTAACCTTCAACTATTAGCTTATAGGAACACTGACACCTTCAACATCAACTATTAGCTTAGAGGAACACTGTAACCTTCAACATCAACTATTAGCTTAGAGGAACACTGTAACCTTCAACTATTAGCTTATAGGAACACTGACACCTTCAACATCAACTATTAGCTTAGAGGAACACTGTAACCTTCAACATCAACTATTAGCTTAGAGGAACACTGTAACCTTCAACATAAACTATTAGCTTAGAGGAACACTGTAACCTTCAACTATTAGCTTAGAGGAACACTGACACCTTCAACATCAACTATTAGCTTAGAGGAACACTGTAACCTTCAACATCAACTATTAGCTTAGAGGAACACTGTAACCTTCAACATCAACTATTAGCTTAGAGGAACACTGTAACCTTCAACATCAACTATTAGCTTAGAGGAACACTGACACCTTCAACATCAACTATTAGCTTAGAGGAACACTGTAACCTTCAACATCAACTATTAGCTTAGAGGAACACTGTAACCTTCAACATCAACTATTAGCTTAGAGGAACACTGACACCTTCAACATCAACTATTAGCTTAGAGGAACACTGTAACCTTCAACATCAACTATTAGCTTAGAGGAACACTGTAACCTTCAACATCAACTATTAGCTTAGAGGAACACTAACCTTCAACATCAACTATTAGCTTAGAGGAACACTGTAACCTTCAACATCAACTATTAGCTTAGAGGAACACTGTAACCTTCAACATCAACTATTAGCTTAGAGGAACACTGTAACCTTCAACTATTAGCTTAGAGGAACACTGACACCTTCAACATCAACTATTAGCTTAGAGGAACACTGTAACCTTCAACATCAACTATTAGCTTAGAGGAACACTGTAACCTTCAACATCAACTATTAGCTTAGAGGAACACTGTAACCTTCAACATCAACTATTAGCTTAGAGGAACACTGACACCTTCAACATCAACTATTAGCTTAGAGGAACACTGTAACCTTCAACATCAACTATTAGCTTAGAGGAACACTGTAACCTTCAACATCAACTATTAGCTTAGAGGAACACTGACACCTTCAACATCAACTATTAGCTTAGAGGAACACTGTAACCTTCAACATCAACTATTAGCTTAGAGGAACACTGTAACCTTCAACATCAACTATTAGCTTAGAGGAACACTAACCTTCAACATCAACTATTAGCTTAGAGGAACACTGTAACCTTCAACATCAACTATTAGCTTAGAGGACACTGTAACCTTAGGTGACAGGACTGTAGTGTAGTAGTGTGGGTGGTGGGGTAGAATACTCAGCATACTGCAGATAGGTCCTCTATACATTCTATATCTGACTGCCTATTCTCTCCACAACATATATTTCTATGGGTCTGGGCTCACTGAGTGAGTGGTCCTGGCTCCTGCGGAGGTTGTCTCTGTGCTGCTCGTTCTCCTCTTCCTCCTGGCTGAGGAAGACTCTCCTGTTGGCCTCGGCTGTGGCTGCAGCCTGCCTCTGCTCCTCTAGCTGGGCCTTCTGAGACACCACCTCCTCCCACTGAAACGCAGAATGAACACACTGCACACCTGCTGAACACACTGCACACCCCCTCCTCCCGCTGAACACACTGCACACCCCCTCCTCCCGCTGACCACACTGCACTCCTCCCGCTGAACACACTGCACACCTCCTGCTGAACACACTGCACACCCCCTCCTCCTGCTGAACACCACCCCCTCCTCCCGCTGAACACCAACCCCCTCCTCCCGCTGAACACCACCCCCTCCTCCGCTGAACACCACCCCCTCCTCCGCTGAACACCACCCCCTCCTCCCGCTGAACACCACCCCCTCCTCCGCTGAACACCACCCCCTCCTCCGCTGAACACCACCCCCTCCTCCCGCTGAACACCACCCCCTCCTCCCGCTGAACACCACCCCCTCCTCCCGCTGAACACCACCCCCTCCTCCCGCTGAACACCACCCCCTCCTCCCCTGAACACACTGCACACCTCCTGCTGAACACACCCCCTCCTCCGCTGAACACACCCCCTCCACGTCCCTCATGACCTACTGTATATACCCTCTACATCATCATCTCTCCTCCTACCCTCTGTCCCTCATGACCTTCTGTATATACTCTACATCATCTCCCCTCCTACCCTCTGTCCCTCTATGTCCTCATGACCTACTGTATATACCCTCTACATCATCTCCCCTCCTACCCTCTGTCCCTCTACGTCCTCATGACCTACTGTATATACCCTCTCTACATCATCCTCATCTCTCCGCATGACCTACTGTATATACCCTCCTCGACATCATCTCTCCTCCTACCCTCTGTCCTTCTACGTCCTCATGACCTACTGTATATACCCCCTCTACATCATCATCTCTCCTCCTACCCTCTGTCCCTCATGACCTACTGTATATACCCTCTCTACATCATCATCTCTCCTCCTACCCTCCACGTCCCTCATGACCTACTGTATATACCCTCCTCTACATCATCATCTCTCCTCCTACCCTATGTCCCTCTACGTCCTCATGACCTACTGTATATACCCTCTCTACATCATCATCTCTCCTCCTACCCTCTGTCCCTCATGACCTACTGTATATACCCTCTACATCCTCATCTCTCCTCCTACCCTCTGTCCCTCATGACCTACTGTATATACCCTCTACATCATCTCTCCTACCCTCTGTCCCTCTACGTCCTCATGACCTACTGTATATACCCTGTACATCATCATCTCTCCTCCTACCCTCTGTCCCTCATGACCTACTGTATATACCCTCCTCGACATCATCTCTCCTCTGTCCCTCATGACCTACTGTATATACCCTCCTCTACATCATCATCTCTCCTCCTACCCTCTGTCCCTCTACGTCCTCATGACCTACTGTATATACCCTCCTCTACATCATCATCTCTCCTCCTACCCTCTGTCCCTCATGACCTACTGTATATACCCTCTACATCATCATCTCTCCTCCTACCCTCTGTCCCTCTACGTCCTCATGACCTACTGTATATACCCTCCTCTACATCATCATCTCTCCTCCTACCCTCTGTCCCTCATGACCTACTGTATATACCCTCTACATCATCTCTCCTACCCTCTGTCCCTCATGACCTACTGTATAAACCCTCTACATCATCTCTCCTACCCTCTGTCCCTCTACGTCCTCCATGATGTTAACTAGCTGCTGCTCCTTGGTGAGGGTCTCTCTGTGTAGTCCAGCCAGATGGTGGTAGTGTCTGTCCCGGGCTGCATCCTCCTGGTCTAGACGCCTCATCACCTCAGCCTGCCACTCGGTGTCCACTCCCAGCTGGCCTGCTTCAGCTAAACACTCCTCTAGAACCTGAGATGGGGAGGAAGTCAGTCTCTCTCTCTCTCCAGTCATTGTTTAATAACCCCCTATATTTCAGTGTAGAACCTGAGATGGGGAGGTCAGTCTCTCTCTCTCCAGTCATTGTTTAATAACCCCCTATATTTCAGTGTAGAACCTGAGATGGGGAGGAGGTCAGTCTCTCTCTCTCCAGTCATTGTTCAATAACCCCCTATATTTCAGTGTAGAACCTGAGATGGGGAGGAGGTCAGTCTCTCTCTCTCCAGTCATTGTTTAATAACCCCCTATATTTCAGTCTAGAACCTGAGATGGGGAGGAGGTCAGTCTCTCTCTCTCCAGTCATTGTTTAATAACCCCCTATATTTCAGTGTAGAACCTGAGATGGGGAGGTCAGTCTCTCTCCAGTCATTGTTCAATAACCCCCTATATTTCAGTGTAGAACCTGAGATGGGGAGGAGGTCAGTCTCTCTCTCTCCAGTCATTGTTCAATAACCCCCTATATTTCAGTCTAGAACCTGAGATGGGGAGGTCAGTCTCTCTCTCTCCAGTCATTGTTTAATAACCCCCTATATTTCAGTCTAGAACCTGAGATGGGGAGGTCAGTCTCTCTCCAGTCATTGTTTAATAACCCACTATATTTCAGTGTAGAACCTGAGATGGGGAGGAGGTCAGTCTCTCTCTCTCCAGTCATTGTTTAATAACCCCCTATATTTCAGTCTAGAACCTGAGATGGGGAGGTCAGTCTCTCTCTCTCCAGTCATTGTTTAATAACCCACTATATTTCAGTGTAGAACCTGAGATGGGGAGGTCAGTCTCTCTCTCTCCAGTCATTGTTTAATAACCCCCTATATTTCAGTGTAGAACCTGAGATGGGGAGGTCAGTCTCTCTCTCTCTCCAGTCATTGTTCAATAACCCCCTATATTTCAGTGTAGAACCTGAGATGGGGTGGAGGTCAGTCTCTCTCTCTCCAGTCATTGTTTAATAACCCCCTATATTTCAGTCTAGAACCTGAGATGGGGAGGTCAGTCTCTCTCTCTCTCCAGTCATTGTTCAATAACCCCCTATATTTCAGTCTAGAACCTGAGATGGGGAGGTCAGTCTCTCTCTCTCCAGTCATTGTTTAATAACCCCCTATATTTCAGTCTAGAACCTGAGATGGGGAGGAGGTCAGTCTCTCTCTCTCTCCAGTCATTGTTCAATAACCCCCTATATTTCAGTCTAGAACCTGAGATGGGGAGGTCAGTCTCTCTCTCTCCAGTCATTGTTTAATAACCCCCTATATTTCAGTCTAGAACCTGAGATGGGGAGGTCAGTCTCTCTCTCTCTCCAGTCATTGTTTAATAACCCCCTATATTTCAGTCTAGAACCTGAGATGGGGAGGAGGTCAGTCTCTCTCTCTCCAGTCATTGTTCAATAACCCCCTATATTTCAGTGTAGAACCTGAGATGGGGTGGAGGTCAGTCTCTCTCTCTCCAGTCATTGTTTAATAACCCCCTATATTTCAGTCTAGAACCTGAGATGGGGAGGTCAGTCTCTCTCTCTCTCCAGTCATTGTTCAATAACCCCCTATATTTCAGTCTAGAACCTGAGATGGGGAGGTCAGTCTCTCTCTCTCCAGTCATTGTTTAATAACCCCCTATATTTCAGTCTAGAACCTGAGATGGGGAGGAGGTCAGTCTCTCTCTCTCCAGTCATTGTTTAATAACCCCCTATATTTCAGTCTAGAACCTGAGATGGGGAGGAGGTCAGTCTCTCTCTCTCTCCAGTCATTGTTCAATAACCCCCTATATTTCAGTCTAGAACCTGAGATGGGGAGGTCAGTCTCTCTCTCTCCAGTCATTGTTTAATAACCCCCTATATTTCAGTCTAGAACCTGAGATGGGGAGGTCAGTCTCTCTCTCTCTCCAGTCATTGTTTAATAACCCCCTATATTTCAGTCTAGAACCTGAGATGGGGAGGAGGTCAGTCTCTCTCTCTCTCCAGTCATTGTTCAATAACCCCCTATATTTCAGTCTAGAACCTGAGATGGGGAGGTCAGTCTCTCTCTCTCTCCAGTCATTGTTTAATAACCCCCTATATTTCAGTGTAGAACCTGAGATGGGGAGGAGGTCAGTCTCTCTCTCTCCAGTCATTGTTTAATAACCCCCTATATTTCAGTCTAGAACCTGAGATGGGGAGGTCAGTCTCTCTCTCTCCAGTCATTGTTTAATAACCCCCTATATTTCAGTCTAGAACCTGAGATGGGGAGGAGGTCAGTCTCTCTCTCTCCAGTCATTGTTTAATAACCCACTATATTTCAGTCTAGAACCTGAGATGGGGAGGAGGTCAGTCTCTCTCTCTCCAGTCATTGTTTAATAACCCCCTATATTTCAGTGTAGAACCTGAGATGGGGAGGAGGTCAGTCTCTCTCTCTCCAGTCATTGTTCAATAACCCCCTATATTTCAGTCTAGAACCTGAGATGGGGAGGTCAGTCTCTCTCTCTCCAGTCATTGTTCAATAACCCCCTATATTTCAGTGTAGAACCTGAGATGGGGAGGAGGTCAGTCTCTCTCTCTCCAGTCATTGTTTAATAACCCCCTATATTTCAGTGTAGAACCTGAGATGGGGAGGAGGTCAGTCTCTCTCTCTCCAGTCATTGTTTAATAACCCCCTATATTTCAGTGTAGAACCTGAGATGGGGTGGAGGTCAGTCTCTCTCTCTCCAGTCATTGTTCAATAACCCCCTATATTTCAGTCTAGAACCTGAGATGGGGAGGAGGTCAGTCTCTCTCTCTCTCCAGTCATTGTTTAATAACCCCCTATATTTCAGTCTCTGGAACTATACAGTAGATGAACGCTCACCTTCTTGGTTCCCAGGCTGACGTCAGTGTCGTTGTTAAGGAGGTGTTGGAAGGTGGTCTCCTCGACCTCTGACCTGTGTCTCCTGGTATCCACCTCTGCTCTGACCTCCTGAGTCACACGCACCTGCTCCTTGGCCAGTCGCTACATCACAAGGATTACACGGTGACATCACGGTCTGGTGAATGAAGACCAAGCCATATTGTAGCTGGACAGCGTTAAAATGGCCAATGACGTGTGGCGTCTTAACTTCATGCTGCACGGAATAGAATGTGAATGACAAGATGGTGTTTGTCTCAGGGGCGGGTCTCTGCACATTGTTGTTGTGATGAGGACAGTCACTGACCTGTTCAAACAGGCGTCTCTGTGCTTCCAGCTCCATCTGTCTGACTTGTATATCCTGTACTGCTGCTGCCGTCTCCTGGTCTCTGGTGTTCATCTGAGCCCAACAAACACATATAGACAACCCATTATATACAGTAGAGGACATATAGACACCCCATTATATACAGTAGAGTACATATAGACACCCCATTATATACAGTAGAGTACATATAGACACCCCATTATATACATTAGAGGACATATAGACACCCCATTATATACAGTAGAGTACATATAGACACCCCATTATATACAGTAGAGTACATATAGACACCCCATTATATACATTAGAGGACATATAGACACCCCATTATATACAGTAGAGTACATATAGACACCCCATTATATACAGTAGAGTACATAGACACCCCATTATATACATTAGAGGACATATAGACACCCCATTATATACAGTAGAGGACATATAGACACCCCATTATATACAGTAGTGGACATATAGACACCCCATTATATACAGTAGAGGACATATAGCCACCCCATTATATACAGTAGAGTACATATAGACACCCCATTATAGACAGTAGAGGACATATAGACACCCCATTATAGACAGAGTACATATAGACACCCCATTATATACAGTAGAGGACATATAGACACCCCATTATATACAGTAGAGGACATAGAGACACCCCATTATAGACAGAGTACATATAGACACCCCATTATATACAGTAGAGTACATATAGACACCCCATTATATACAGTAGAGTACATAGACACCCCATTATATACATTAGAGGACATATAGACACCCCATTATATACAGTAGAGTACATAGACACCCCATTATAGACAGTAGAGTACATATACACACCCCATTATATACAGTAGAGTACATATAGACACCCCATTATATACAGTAGAGGACATATAGACACCCCATTATATACAGTAGAGTACATATAGACACCCCATTATAGACAGTAGAGGACATATAGACACCCCATTATAGACAGTAGAGTACATATAGACACCCCATTATATACAGTAGAGTACATATAGACACCCCATTATATACAGTAGAGGACATATACAGTGCCTTGCGAAAGTATTCGGCCCCCTTGAACTTTGCAACCTTTTGCCACATTTCAGGCTTCAAACAAAGATAATTTTGCACGCCCAATTTTTCAGTTTTTGATTTGTTAAAAAAGTTTGAAATATCCAATAAATGTCGTTCCACTTCATGATTGTGTCCCACTTGTTGTTGATTCTTCACAAAAAAATACAGTTTTATATCTTTATGTTTGAAGCCTGAAATGTGGCAAAAGGTCGCAAAGTTCAAGGGGGCCGAATACTTTCGCAAGGCACTGTAGACACCCCATTATATACAGTAGAGGACATATAGACACCCCATTAAATACAGTAGAGGACATATAGACACCCCATTATATACAGTAGAGGACATATAGACACCCCATTATATACAGTAGCGGACATATAGACACCCCATTATATACAGTAGTGGACATATAGACACCCCATTATATACAGTAGAGGACATATAGCCACCCCATTATATACAGTAGAGTACATATAGACACCCCATTATAGACAGTAGAGGACATATAGACACCCCATTATAGACAGAGTACATATAGACACCCCATTATATACAGTAGAGGACATATAGACACCCCATTATATACAGTAGAGGACATAGAGACACCCCATTATAGACAGAGTACATATAGACACCCCATTATATACAGTAGAGTACATATAGACACCCCATTATATACAGTAGAGTACATAGACACCCCATTATATACATTAGAGGACATATAGACACCCCATTATATACAGTAGAGGACATATAGACACCCCATTATATACAGTAGAGGACATAGAGACACCCCATTATAGACAGAGTACATATAGACACCCCATTATATACAGTAGAGTACATATAGACACCCCATCACATTACACACAAAATAAAAGGATGGAATGAATCTCTTCTTTCAATATTAAATACAGGGAGGTGACTGAAGTGAAAACAGACCTTCCTCTGTATCTGCTCGTCCAGTCTGTGTAGTTCAGTCAGTCTCTGGTCCTGCTGCTGTTTCAGGAAGCGTCTCCTGGCAGCATCCATCAGCTGGAGCTCCTTCACCTTTAACTCACGCTTCATGGCTGTTAACCTGGAGACGCATTACAGACTGTCAGAGAGACTAACCTGGGGACACATTACAGACTGTCAGAGAGACTAACCTGGGGACACATTACAGACTGTCAAGGAGACTAACCTGGGGATACATTACAGACTGTCAGAGAGACTAACCTGGGGACACATTACAGACTGTCAGAGAGACTAACCTGGGGACACATTACAGACTGTCAGAGAGACTAACCTGGAGACACAGACTGTCAGAGAGACTAACCTGGAGACGCATTACAGACTGTCAGAGAGACTAACCTGGAGACACATTACAGACTGTCAGAGAGATTAACCTGGAGACACAGGCTGTCAGAGAGACTAACCTGGGGACACATTATAGACTGTCAGAGAGACTAACCTGGGGACACATTAGACTGTCAGAGATACTTACCTGGAGACACATTAGACTGTCAGAGAGACTAACCAGGGGACACATTACAGACTGTCAGAGGGACTAACCTGGGGACGCATTACAGACTGTCAGAGAGACTAACCTGGGGACGCATTACAGACCGTCAGAGAGACTAACCTGGGGACACATTACAGACTGTCAGAGAGACTAACCTGGGGACACAGGCTGTCAGAGAGACTAACCTGGGGACACACTACAGACGGTCAGATAAACTAACCTGGGGACACATTACAGACTGTCAGACTAACCTGGAGATACATTACAGACTGTCAGACTAACCTGGGGACACATTACAGACTGTCAGACTAACCTGGGGATATATTACAAACTGTCAGACTAACTTGGAGACACATTACAGACTGTCAGAAAGACTAACCTGGGACACATTACAGACTGTCAGAAAGACTAACCTGGGGATGCATTACAGACTGTCAGACTAACCTGGGGACACATTACAGACTGTCAAGTAGACTAACCTGGGGACACATTACAGACTGTCAAGGAGACTAACCTGGGGATACATTACAGACTGTCAGAGAGACTAACCTGGGGACACATTACAGACTGTCAGAGGCTAACCTGGAGACACATTACAGACTGTCAGAGAGACTAACCTGGAGACACATTACAGACTGTCAGCGAGACTAACCTGGAGACACATTACAGACTGTCAGAGAGACTAACCTGGGGACACATTACAGACTGTCAGAGAGACTAACCTGGGACACATTACAGACTGTCAGACTAACCTGGGGACGCATTACAGACTGTCAGACTAACCTGGGGATACATTACAGACTGTCAGATAGACTAACCTGGGGATACATTACAGACTGTCAGACTAACCTGGGGATACATTACAGACTGTCAGACTAACCTGGGGACACATTACAGACTGTCAGACTAACCTGGGGACACATTACAGACTGTCAGACTAACCTGGGGACACACATTACAGACTGTCAGACTAACCTGGGGACACACATTACAGACTGTCAGAGAGACTAACCTGGGGACACACATTACAGACTGTCAGACTAACCTGGGGACACATTAGACTGTCAGACTAACCTGGAGACACATTACAGACTGTTAGAGAGACTAACCTGGGGACACACATTACAGACTGTCAGACTAACCTGGGGACACATTACAGACTGTCAGACTAACCTGGGGACACATTACAGACTGTTAGAGAGACTAATCTGGGGACATATTACAGACTGTCAGACTAACCTTGGGACACATTACAGACTGTTAGATAAATAAACCTGGGAACACATTACAGACTGTCAGACTAACCTTGGAACACATTACAGACTGTCAGACTAACCTGGGGATACATTACAGACTGTTAGAGAGACTAACCTGGGGACATATTACAGACTGTCAGACTAACCTGGGGACACATTACAGACTGTCAGATAAATAAACCTTGGAACACATTACAGACTGTCGGAGAGACTAACCTGGGGACACATTACAGACTGTCAGACTAACCTGGGAACACATTACAGACTGTCAGACTAACCTTGGAACACATTACAGACTGTCAGAGAGACTAACCTGGGGACACATTACAGACTGTCAGACTAACCTGGGGATACATTACAGACTGTCAGACTAACCTGGGGATACATTACAGACTGTTAGAGAGACTAACCTGGGGACACATTACAGACTGTCAGATAAATAAACCTTGGAACACATTACAGACTGTCGGAGAGACTAACCTGGGGACACATTACAGACTGTCAGACTATCCTGGGAACACATTACAGACTGTCAGACTAACCTGGGGACACATTACAGACTGTCAGAGAGACTAACCTGGGGATGCATTACAGACTGCCAGAGAGACTAACCTGGGAACACATTACAGACTGTCAGACTAACCTGGGGACACATTACAGACTGTCAGACTAACCTGGGGATACATTACAGACTGTCAGACTAGCCTGGGAACACATTACAGACTGTCAGACTAACCTGGGGACACATTACAGACTGTCAGACTAACCTGGGGATACATTACAGACTGTCAGACTAACCTGGGGATACATTACAGACTGTCAGAGAGACTAACCTTGGGATGCATTACAGACGGTCAGACTAACCTGGGGATACATTACAGACTGTCAGACTATCCTGGGAACACATTACAGACTGTCAGACTAACCTGGGGACACATTACAGACTGTCAGACTAACCTGGGGATACATTACAGACTGTCAGACTAACCTGGGGATACATTACAGACTGTCAGAGAGACTAACCTGGGGATGCATTACAGACTGTCAGAGAGACTAACCTGGGAACACATTACAGACTGTCAGACTAACCTGGGGACACATTACAGACTGTCAGACTAACCTGGGGATACATTACAGACTGTCAGACTAACCTGGGGATACATTACAGACTGTCAGAGAGACTAACCTGGGGATGCATTACAGACTGTCAGAGAGACTAACCTGGGAACACATTACAGACTGTCAGACTAACCTGGGGACACATTACAGACTGTCAGACTAACCTGGGGATACATTACAGACTGTCAGAGAGACTAACCTGGGGACACATGACAGACTGTCAGAGAGACTAACCTGGGAACACATTACAGACTGTCAGACTAACCTGGGGACACATTACAGACTGTCAGACTAACCTGGGGATACATTACAGACTGTCAGACTAACCTGGGGATACATTACAGACTGTCAGACTAACCTGGGGATACATTACAGACTGTCAGAGAGACTAACCTGGGGATGCATTACAGACTGTCAGAGAGACTAACCTGGGAACACATTACAGACTGTCAGACTAACCTGGGGACACATTACAGACTGTCAGACTAACCTGGGGATACATTACAGACTGTCAGAGAGACTAACCTGGGGACACATGACAGACTGTCAGAGAGACTAACCTGGGAACACATTACAGACTGTCAGACTAACCTGGGGACACATTACAGACTGTCAGACTAACCTGGGGATACATTACAGACTGTCAGACTAACCTGGGGATACATTACAGACTGTCAGAGAGACTAACCTGGGGATGCATTACAGACTGTCAGAGAGACTAACCTGGGAACACATTACAGACTGTCAGACTAACCTGGGGACACATTACAGACTGTCAGAGAGACTAACCTGGGGATACATTACAGACTGTCAGAGAGACTAACCTGGGGATGCATTACAGACTGTCAGAGAGACTAACCTGGGAACACATTACAGACTGTCAGACTAACCTGGGGACACATTACAGACTGTCAGACTAACCTGGGGATACATTACAGACTGTCAGACTAACCTGGGGACACATTACAGACTGTCAGACTAACCTGGGGATACATTACAGACTGTCAGACTAACCTGGGGATACATTACAGACTGTCAGAGAGACTAACCTGGGGATACATTACAGACTGTCAGAGAGACTAACCTGGGGATACATTACAGACTGTCAGACTAACCTGGGGACACATTACAGACTGTCAGACTAACCTGGGGATACATTACAGACTGTCAGACTAACCTGGGGATACATTACAGACTGTCAGATAAATAAACCTTGGAACAAGGAACTCAAGTCTATTTCATCTTAATTAGTGACATCACATTTGATGGGCCTGTACCAAGTCATTTATGAGGATCAATAACTATGACATGGGAGTGTCACATTACCTCAGAATGTTCTTCCTTCTGAGGATCCTGACTGAATACTCCTCCTACATGATGCAAACACAGTTCTGGCTTGGAAAGGGGGGGGGGCTAGTCAAATTGTACAACTGAATGTATTCAACTGAAATGTGTCTTCCTCTCTGAATCAGAGAGGTGTGGGCGGCTGCCTTAATCGACATCCACGTCTTCGGCGCCCGGGGAACAGTGGGTTAACTGCCTTGCTCAAGGGATTCGATCTAGCAACCTTTCGGTTACTGGCCCAATGCTCTAACCACTAGGCTACCTGCCTGCCCCTACACTCTAACCACTAGGCTACCTGCCGTCCCTACACTCTAACCACTAGGCTACCTGCCGTCCCTACATTCTAACCACTAGGCTACCTGCCGTCCCTACACTCTATCCACTAGGCTACCTGCCGTCCCTACACTCTATCCACTAGGCTACCTGCCGCCCCTACACTCTAACCACTAGGCTACCTGCCGTCCCTACACTCTAACCACTAGGCTACCTGCCTGCCCTACACTCTAACCACTAGGCTACCTGCCTGCCCCTCCACTCTAACCACTAGGCTACCTGCCTGCCCCTACACTCTAACCACTAGGCTACCTGCCTGCCCCTACACTCTAACCACTAGGCTACCTGCCTGCCCCTCCACTCTAACCACTAGGCTACCTGCCTGCCCCTCCACTCTAACCACTAGGCTACCTGCCTGCCCCTAAACTCTAACCACTAGGCTACCTGCCTGCCCCTAAACTCGAACCACTAGGCTACCTGCCTGCCCCTACACTCTAACCACTAGGCTACCTGCTTGCCCCTACACTCTAACCACTAGGCTACCTGCCGTCCCTACACTCTAACCACTAGGCTACCTGCCTGCCCCTACACTCTAACCACTAGGCTACCTGCCTGCCCCTACACTCTAACCACTAGGCTACCTGCCTGCCCCTACACTCTAACCACTAGGCTACCTGCCTGCCCCTACACTCTAACCACTAGGCTACCTGCCTGCCCCTACACTCTAACCACTAGGCTACCTGCCGTCCCTACCCTCTAACCACTAGGCTACCTGCCGGCCCTACACTCTAACCACTAGGCTACCTGCCGTCCCTACACTCTAACCACTAGGCTACCTGCCTGCCCCTACACTCTAACCACTAGGCTACCTGCCTGCCCCTACACTCTAACCACTAGGCTACCTGCCGTCCCTACACTCTAACCACTAGGCTACCTGAATGATTGATGTAGTAATAAATTGGCAGACATAGATGACTGTCTGTCTGTTCTCCGACCTGGTTCTCTGTTCAGCCAGCTTGCTCTCCTCCTGCTGTAGGATGTCCCTGCGTTTCTCCTCAGCCTGCTGCAGTATCTCCTGCTGGGTGTACCATGCCTCGTCCTCAGCCTGCCTCTGAACCGCCTTCGCACGCAGCTCCTGCACCGCCTGCCTGGAGAGACACACACACATATCTGACACTGTTCTTTGACACAAATACTGAAGAAGGCTTTGACCGAAACGTCCGTGTCAAGCTTTTCCCCCTTGCTACTGCAAGAAAAACAGAGATAAGATGTTAAGACTTTGACTTTGTGTGAACCTTATGTAACCCTAACCCTAACCCTAACCCTAACCTTATCGGTCTTTGCCAGTGTTCTAGAATGCCACAGAAAGTATAAGATGCCAGTGATATAATCTGACCTCTCTCTGAGGTAGTCCACTTCCTGTTGGCGTATCCTCTCTCTCTCCTGAGACTGGTACTCCACTATGTAGGTGGGGTACTTGTTGAAGACCGGGTACTGTCCCCTGGTCAGAGGCTGAAAGTCATCCAGCATGTTCCTGGGGTGGATGTCTGCTGGGGTGCTCTCCATCAGCCTGTATGTCTCCTTTATCACGGAGCTGATGTCCAGGTTGTTACGGTGGTGGAAGAAATACTGGGAGGGAGAGAGAGAGGGAGGCAGGGAGAGAAAGAGGGAGGCAGGGAGAGAAAGAGGGAGGCAGGGAGAGAAAGAGGGAGGCAGGGAGAGAAAGAGGGAGGCAGGGAGAGAAAGAGGGATGCAGGGAGAGAATCAAGGGTGCATTTTCCCTTCATGAAGAAGAAGGTACATATACTGTAGCTGCAAGCAGCAATGAACAGGGTTCATAGGACGGCAGAAAGGACACCTGGGTAATAGTTACGATATCAACGCCAAACGGAATAGGGTTCATCATGGTAATGTCTCTGATGACCCTAGAAAGTTCCACGTTGATAGGCCCTTGTGGAGTGGATTTACAAAGGATTTAAAATGGACTTCCTGATTTATCAATAACTCAGACATCTCTTAATTAAGCAAAAACATTTTAAAAATGGTTAATAAAAAAATAAAAAAGGTTTTTACCTAAAAGTCCCTGACAGACCTTATGGCAGAATCACATTAGTGGAAACCAAGACTGTTATCAGGGCAAGCTTAGTTGTAGCTAAATATGTTAAGAGTCTTATCGGGGAAAATGTATAGTGTTTTAGCTAACCCTTAACCAAATGTTCCTAACCTACCATGTTAATTCTCCTAACCTGCTGCGTACGTTCTCCTAACCTGCTGCGTACGTTCTCCTAACCTGCTGCGTACGTTCTCCTAACCTGCTGCGTACGTTCTCCTAACCTGCTGCGTACGTTCTCCTAACCTGCTGCGTACGTTCTCCTAACCTGCTGCGTACGTTCTCCTAACCTGCTGCGTACGTTCTCTTAACCTGCTGCGAAAAGTCACTTCTTCTAGTCAAACCTGGCAGACCTGCCCTGAGAACAGTGTGAATATCCACTCAGTGTGACCGTGCTTTGATGGGGCAAATTTGAGGCAAATTTGTTCAGCATGAGAAAAGTCACCTACATACAAAGTTCCAAGCCTCTAGGTCAAGGGGTATTCAACTGGGGGTGAACACATTGTGGATGACCTACCTACAGTAGAAAAGAGGAGAATATCTTTATTCTAATGATGTCAACTTTATTTCTCAACTCCTTATAATGAGCCAATCACACTCATTGGAGCAGCTGACAAAAGGCTTGCTGACAAAAGCCCTTGCTAATAGACTACCAGTACGACAAGTACCGATGGCTGCTGGTAGGATTCCTGGACTTCATCTTTTTGCCAACACCTGGCTAACCTTTGT